>NW_010274809.1:18597-35656 GCF_000690775.1 Eurypyga helias | reverse complement strand
CTGCCGCGGCCTGGGCCTACGGAGGCGCCGGCGAAAGGGCCTCACGCCGCCGGGGCATGGCACAAGACTCGGGTTCTGTGAAAATACCGATGCGGATGCTCGAGTCCCTGTTAAAGAGGGACGTTGTGAAGTGCTGCCGAGCAGCCCGGTGTCCTAGAAAAGCCGTTTTGAGATACAACTGTCACTGCTTTACCTGTGAACTGCCTGGTTTGACGATCATTTGCAAGGGACAAAATGAAAAAAAAAGGTAAATAACGTCAGTGACTTAGGCAGGTGCATACCAACTGCGTCTAGGCCAAGCCAAGATCATAGAATCATAGACTGGTTTGGGTTGGAAGGGACCTTAAAGATCATCTAGTTCCAACCCCGCTGCCATGGGCAGGGACACCTTCCACTAGACCAGGTTGCTCCAAGCCTCATCCAGCCTGGCCTTGGACACTCCCAGGGATGGGGCATCCACAGCTTCTCTGGGCAACCTGTCCCAGTGCCTCACCACCCTCTCTGGGAAGAATTTCTTCCTGACATCTAATCTAAACCTCCCTGATTTCAATTTATACCCATTACCCCTTGTCCTATCACTACAGGCTCTTGTAAAAAGTCCTCTCCCAGCACCCTTGTAGCCCCTTCAGGTACTGGAACGCTGCAATAAGGTCTCCTTGGAGCCTCCTCTTCTCCAGGCTGAACAAGCCCAGTTCTCGCAGCCTTTCGTCATAGCAGAGGGGCTCCAGCCCTTGGAGCATCTCCATGGCCTCCTCTGGACTCGCTCCAAGTGGTCAATATCCTTCTGATGTTGGGGGCTCCACAGCTGGATGCAGCACTCCAGGTGGGGTCTCACCAGAGAGAAAGAAAGAAAGAAAAGAAAAGCCTTGCTTTCTTTTTCAGAATAAACAAAACCAGGCGTAATTTAGGCAAAGGGAATGCATTTTACTAAGAAAATAGAAGACCAGAACACACATTTCAATAGAGTTACAACATTATAAAGGAGAGAAAAACCCCCATCAGGTTACAGTTCAATACAATTTCAGTTTCAGCTGAGCAATGACCCTCCCAGGTGAAGTCAGCCCCAGGCAGATGAGGCTGGAACTGTTCTCACAAGCACGCCGGCAGACTTAAGTTTATTCGTGTAAGGTAGATACGCCTAAGATGGAAATAAATGTAAATTATTTTGACATTTTACTTCTTGACAAACTGGCCATCTTACTATGCATAGTCCTCAAAGTGTTTTTTATTTCCGTTTTATTAGAAAGGATCTACCTAAAGGATGGATAAGTGAAAGTCAAAGGTACTTGGGAGAGTTCAGTTCAAGCCAGCGCCCAACTTCGGGGAGGGAGAGGCAATATACGTGTACCACAGGGTTCCTGCACCGCAAGCAACACATCTGATGCCAGAGAGCGCTTTTTGCATGAGCTGTAGCCATGGTCCACTGTGCCACCAGGTACTGCATTCCCCACGTACCAGCTAGTTGTTAGGACACGTTGCTCTGGAGAAGGCACGAGTCAGCTGCAGCCTCACCGGGTGCTGCAATTCGGGAAGCGATGGCAGAAAGCAGAGGTCTAAAGCATGCTGCATTCTCCTTGTCGTTCACCCAGAACACCCGCAGGCTTTCCGATACCATGGTAATGTGTATTTCGGGAGTAGGTAGGTAGGTCAAGGTAGATCCATACAGAATTAGATGTCCCTTCATCGCTCAAATTCAGCTGTCAAGCGGGTGCGGTTAAAACTTTGCTCTAGATTTTCTCCTTGCTCCAGTATTCAATGGAACACCCGTCCCTGGTTATTTCGTATGGCTGTTAGGACATGGGACAGCAGTACACAGAGTCCAGGAATGACAGTGGTTTTCTTAAACTTAGGAACAGCACTTACAGCTGAGACAGGAGTCCAAGCTGTCCCGTTCTTACAGTTCGATCTGAGTCCCACAGACGCCTTTATCTGAATGACAGAGGTGCTCAAGTCTGCACCTTTGAAGTCAAGAAGACCCAAAGCAAATGACAGAAGACAACTGGGATTTACTTAGCCCAGAGTCAGCTTAATCGAAGTTCACAGTTGTAGCTGTACAATAGTTATCCCCATACTCCTACAGGAGTAGTCATTAAATACAGCTGCTAATGGAAAACTAAAAGGTACATCGGTTATCTACAGTTACTACCAGGGGAGTGTGACACAGGGTTACTTTACCTACCCCCCTCCGCTAACAGCGTGCTGGAAAAAACAGCGTACAGAGACACGAAACCTGTTGAACACCAATCTGACACGTCGCTTCATTTTAGTCTTGGAAAACAAACGCAACATCGTGAAACATCACCGTTCACAAACAAAACCAGGAACTTCTGTGCGGCGTTTCACAGGGTTTCACAGTCCATCAGACACAGCATTTTAACATCTTCCTCTACGTGTCAGTTGTTGGCACGCGGGCATACACTTCAGGAACACACAAACCTTTGTAACATCTTTGAACAAGAACACACATATTTAACAAAAAAGGCCGTGCTCCCTTAGCTACCTTTCTTCCTCTCCCCGTGACATTAATATACGTTTTTTTTTTTTCCTGTGGATTTTAAGGATGCAAGACTTGGGCCAGTCCTGGAAACGACTGAGCTACTGACCTCAGTGGGAGTTTCTGATCCTCTCAGAAGCGTTCTGTACGTCCAGAACACTATCCTTACGGAACAGACATGCAAGACAGACTTCCATGCCATTCTGAGGGCAAAAGTCACCAGGGCTGTGAGAAGAGCTGGAACTCCTACATCCTTTAGGTGATCTATTTCTTCTGAAGCACAGTATCAGCTTTACACTGTGAGCATTACAAAACGCATCCTGCTGACAACTTTTCCCCTCTGCATACCGCAAAGAGAATTTTCTGGAGATAAAGACTGGTAAATGCTTTTGAATAATCCAGCAAACAGAAACAATCAGGTTAAGTAGAATATGGAAAACGGATACTGATGTTCCTTACTAAGCGGCAAGATTAGCAGTTGTAAATAATGATAAGATTAATTGGATCTGAAGAATACGCAAAACTGAAGATGAACCTATATATTTTATTAAAAAAAAAATCTGAAAAAGATGAAGAGGACAATGAAATGCACTTAAAACTTTGTGAGTGCTCATGCTACCTGTTGCTAACCAACATCAAAGGTAAAATTCTGCCATGTCTATAGTGTAAGCTGTAGGGGATCCACAGACCCTGATTAAACAACGTCCACAGGCGCGTACATATACCAAGTCTAACTGGTACCACTCAGCTGCGGTAACTGGGACCAGTTAAGGCAGTCAGGTCTTGTCTATGCTACTGAGCTCCAGCACATCTGCAGCCCCATCAGGGCAGGGCTATATTGTAACTGCATCCCCAGGGTTGGTTGAAGACTGGCTTCTTCCTCACCTGTGCAGTGAGATTTCCAGAAAAAAATTACACAGGAACACCTGTACTTGGGAAAATCCCACCGCTGTTCTGCACAATCCCTCTTGGCATCTGCTTAAAGACAGCAGGGAGCCTGTGCCAGGAAGGGAAGAGGACTGCACTTCATGAAACAGGCGCCTTCCCTCGGCTTGACAGCAGACCCTGGGAATTTTCTGTGCCGTAGCTCCCTTTGGGAAGCGAACCCCTCTCGCCCAAGGCAGGACTCCAGCTGTGCACAGGCAGTGCTGTTTTCCCAAGCGCCAGGTTTTCCTGAGTACTATCAGTACCCACTGATTCTGAACTATGACTGCACTTCTTGCCTGAAAAAAATAATCAGCCAGAATATATGGATGCAGATCTTTATTTGGTAAGACAAGTTGTATTGACGGACCGATTGCCCTGACCCGAATCAGCCTCAGCCAGGACACAAGATCAGTGCACGGGGTATTTTCGTTACTCGTCTGCCTAACTGGTACGTTGGCAGAAGTGAGGAAGTGTGCATTCCCAATATACTTGAATCCAATGATGCAGAACTCCACTGACACGCTACAACAGGCTTCAGCTAGAGTTGAATTTTCAGAAGGAAAAATAATTTGTACGCTAAATAAATAATTTTTCAGTAAGATCACAAATTTAAATACAATAAAAACCAGGCATAGCAAAAATAGATGAAAAAAGCATTCTTTGTAAAAACACAGGTTTGCATTGGTCTTTTTTTGTGCATATACTTACATATACAAGTTGCAAACCACATACATCACCCCACTTGGCAATGTAGCATTTAGAGCTCCACCTGACAGCACTATACCACAGTTTTTTCCCCACACCACTGTTTTCTGTGTTAATATAATCAGTCTTCTCGCTTCGCTAAAGCCTTCCCAAAGTTCAGTGCTCTTCTTATGTGAAACCAGATAGACATTCTGCCCTTCTTATGTGAAACCAGATTCTAACCATCACTGTGTGTCCTTGCCCGCTAATACAAAGTACTGGAGGGCACTCAGACCCGCTATGAGCAAAATGAAAAGGAATGCACATTCTGGTACCTGTGTCAAATGTGCAGTGCTGTTTATTGCAATGAAAATTGAACTTGCTGTTCTTGTTTTTACACACAAAACCTGACAAATTAAACTTGTAAATGCAGTGAGGGAAGTGATCAGCTTAGAGCTTCTAGGCATTGGATCTTTCAAGTCCTGTGTTCAAACTGAACTGAACAGACTGGACTGAGACCACAAGAAACATTCAGTCAAACTTCTGCAAATGTGCGTGTCAATAGCTGCCTGTAACACTTTCTGTTTCATCAGCGGCGGGGGGGTGTTGTTCCAACAGGGGAGTGCATCCACTTAGGAGTGGTTGAGTCAGTGATGTCATGAGAACATCAGCCACACATCTTTTTGTGAAAACAGGGGTATGCAAGGGAGGAAAAAAAATAGCTTAGAAAAAACATAACCTTGCAAAAATTAACAAATGAAACAAAAATCCTGTAGTACATCCCCTTTGAGTCCACTGCAGAAAATCCCCTTGAAAAATCTCTAAAAGATAATGTCTTTATGAGACATAATTTATTATGCAACAGCATGGCTTTGTTTTTAAAAGCTATTAAGTGATTAATATTCTTTTCAGGCTTTCCAAGATAATTTTAACTACTTCACGTTTTTCCTGACAACAATTTTCACGCCACGATGAAAACACAAAACGCGAGCATTGCTGCAGATTCCACACGTGCCCACCACGCCGCTCCTCAAAGCACATTCAAACAAACGCAACACCCAGTGCCACAGGGAAGTCTGGACAAGGGCATCTTTAAACAACAGACACAACAGAAAGCCTGTTAGACTGCTAAATTTGTCTTAAGCTGTCTTTTTTTTTTGACAAATGCTCTTTGGTGATGTCACAGATAGTGTAATGTGACAACACCAGGACAATTAAGAGACTGATAATTAAACGCAGAAATAAGTCTGAAAATGAGCAGTGACGAGAGAGCTATAGTTCATCGTCAAACACACGTAGCTAAAACACCATTAATGGAATTCTTTAGTGTGGTGCCAGCTCTAAACTAGAAACGCAATGCCATTATTTAAATTACTTTTGGAGAGCTCTCTCATTCCTGTGACGGATGCCATCACCCATACAGTTTATCAGGTATTTTGGAGAGTGGAGAGAAATGTACGTCGAATGAAAAATGGGGTAGAAGAGGGAAAAAAAAAAAAAAACCAACAAAGTGAGCAAAAATAAATTACAGGACTCAAAGATGATGATTTAAATTGGTCTGAAAGAGGGATCCCTGCAGAGTAGAAGATAGTGCCTGAGGAGTGCGATCTTCTGATGCATCAGTGAACCTTAGATTCAGGCCAGTCATACACATCTGGCATGAAGGATTCGTATTCGTAGGTCCAAACCTTTGATCGAATGTAACGGTTCTTGTCTGCAGGTTCAGGGTAATGGAAAGCCATGTTGTTTGCGTACAAAAATTCCATAACCTGGAAAGTTAAATCACCATGCAGTTTGTGCCTTTTACTACATTCACGTAACATCCACGCTTCTACCGCAATATGTTTAGGACTCACAAACTGGATAAAGACAAACACCAAAGTCTGTTTACAATCCCCGAATGTCTTACCAGGGATCTGAAAACCTAATTTCAGGAATCAAAGGACCGTAATTTTGGTCCATCATCACTGCCAAATTGAAGCATCCAAACAACCCAAGATTTTTGTAAGTGTTTCTTAATAAAGGCACAAAGAAGTGGGTGCTTTGTGCCCAAGCACCTAAGTGTTCAAGGGTCATACTGTGCAACTCAGCAAGTTAATCTACACATAAAACACTTCTAGTACAGTCCACTTTTATGCTTCATACTTACCTTGACAGCGATATAAATAGAAACTTCCCTGATATTAGACAGTGGAGGATAAAGTCTTCCTTGTGCAAGTTCTTCATCAGTCAACTGTTCTGCCAGTGCCTGAGTTAGAAACACAAATTCTATTTACTGCATCCAGAATAGGATTAATAACACGCTAAATCACCCAACAGAAACAAGTCGCCATGTTCCTACTACTAGAGTGTTCCCAAAGCACTCGAATAAGGCAGCCACAATCTCAGAATTCTCAAAAGATCTACTCTTCATTCAGTGCCTGTATCAGCAAATTCTGCTTGTAGGCATTTAGCAAAGTAGGATCCTATTTTTTTTGAGGCTGAGCTCCCCGCAACTATGTCAGTTACAAGAGCACAACATGCCTGCAGGACTGCCCAAGTGCTTGGTCGGTTGATTCACTGGCTACTCCGAGGTGGTAGGTGCTCCTGCTCCCGAGTGGAAAGTCAGGAGAGGATGAGAGCCTGGGGACCACGTGCATCCCTGCCCACACCGCCAGCTGTGGAACCCAGAGCGGGGCGGGAGGAGGAGGCAGGCCTGCTGCCAGACGAGGCTGGGAGGGAATTTACACATGGACAGATTTCCTATTTGGATGTTTGGTTTCTAGATGAAAAAATTAAAATTGAAATGGAAGCTGACACTTTTCACAATTTTGTTTGATCAAAATCTATTTTTCCCCCACTGGGGAGGGATAAAACCAACAGAAATCAAACAGGAAACAATTAGAGTTTCAGCAAGATTTGAGAAATTGCCCATCCTGTCATCCACCATCGTGTCAGAAGCCACAGCCTACTCTGCTTCCACACTTACCTTAGCAGCCTCTAGGAAAACCTTATCACTAATATGTCGAACACTGCTGAGGATCACAGCGAGAGCCACGCCTACAATAAAATTATTGCCAATTAGGGCCACATCATTTTAAAATATGCAGCCTGCTGCTGAGAAGCTGCGAGTCATCTAGAATGTTATTTTTAAAAAATCTTCCCATAGCTTTCTACACACATTCACGAAACTATTACCATGTGTGCTAGACATTTACCATAATAGGTGGCTTTTGACAAGGGGTTGGACCTTGGGGAGGAAAGGGAGAGAAAGGGCAAGAGAAAGAGAAATATCCCTAGTTCTTCTTTTGTACCCCCATTTGTGCAGACATAGCTTCAAGAAGAGCATATTGATACTTATTTTCTCCTCGTCCCCCGGCCTAAAACAAGCAGAAGAACCCAAAATGCAGCAACTTTCAAAGCCTTTTGTCTTCTTAGAAACACCCAGCTGAGTGAGCTCACTGTGTGCATGCTGCACCTGTAGCTGCACATGCCTAACACCCATCCTTACCTGATTTTCTTTCATTCATTCTTCTGACTGAGTTCTCAGCTCTACATGCTGGTAACACCTCTGCATGCTGCTTCACTAACTGTGCTTAGTGTACCAAGAGAACCCAAGAAGAGGTGCTAATAGCCTAGTCTTAATGATTAAAATAAGACAACTTTATTTATTACCTGGAAAAATATAGGCATTGTTTCCTTGGCCTGGTTTGAAGGTTCTTCCGTCTGTCAAAGTCACCAGCTCGAAGGGACTGCCACTGGCAAACAAGCACCGGCCCTGTTAAACAGAGGAACAATCACAGTCATGTTGGAGCTTCTGAAGAGCCAACAGCATGGAGCAAAACTGTCGTTATGAAATACAGGCACACCAGAGTCCTACAGCTCCCAGTCAACTCCAGCACCGAATCAGGAACGTCCTCAAGCACACACCCAAATGCAAAAAGGCAAACGGCCCTACTGCATGCAACCGGATTCAGGCACATACTTAAATCCCTTGCTGACTCCATTTCTGCAATCCCAGAATGACAACAACCAAACCCACCCTTTCCAGTAAGGCCTGGAAGAGATACAAGAACCAGTAAGCATCTGCATGTTTCTGCAGCGAACATCTGGAAAGCAACAGAGGCAAGCACACACACTGAACTGCGCAGCTTTCTAAGGAATGGAAACAGTCTGTGTTATCATTCATTGTTCCTCAAGACAGCCACGACTTAAAGGAACTACTCGCACACAAAATACAGTACTTGTGTGTTAACCATTATTTATAACCATAACCGTGTATCAGGAACCACGGCCACAAGCCAGGACCCACCACGGTAGGGACTGTACAAAGGCAGCTGAATAATGGCCATTTCCAAAAGGAGACTGAAATAGAAGTACAGTAACAAGAGGTCACTTGTTTACTGATGGGTGGGAGGATGAAGGGAGGCGCTGCCCTATCATACTTCTATTGCCAAGAGCTTTGAGAGGAGTGAATAATGCAGTTTGCTTAAAATGTTAAAAAATAAGCCAGAGTTTGGAGTGTGAAATATACCCTCCAGATAAATGACCCTTCACGAAGTAAAACTCCTGTAAGCAAAAAATCTTGACCTTCTTTTCAGTAACAGGTTTAATAACATTACTTTAAAATATTTAAGGCTCCCCGGGACCACCACATTTGAGAACAAATTACCAAAGAAGCTGAAGATTTGGGAACTATGTTTGAATGTTAGGGCACACGCGACAGCCTTTTTGTGTGGGGTTCAAAACACATGGATGCATTTGAGGATAGGACCAAAAGACAATGGAGACTAGAACACAACAAAAACCCACACAATACACAGTGGCAGAGGAAACTAAAGCATCGTCAGGCTTTTAGAGATGCCATCTAGTGGAAAAAGAATATGGAATAAAAGGTTAGTGATGACAGCTTCTATAAAAAGTGCAACCAAAAATTAAGCTGATTCTCCCTCTAATTGTGCTGCTGACCTCCTTCAGCCATCAGAGATGCCACTAGTTTTTACATTTATGCCAGCTAAAGGCATGGCTGAATAACTCAGTCTTATTTATTTCTATCCAAGATACTGCAATTTAATTTTATATTCTGAAACACCACCCAACTCACTATTCAGGCCAATGCAAGATATCTGAGAGGTATTAAACTATGTTAATTTAAAAACATTCTCATTTACTGTTAAAAGCAAAGATCTAGATTTTGTCCAGAGGTTGCCTAGGGTGCACTCTGGACCCACAGATCTCTGTGGCAAGAGCTCCCCTCGAGCTGACGGGCCCAGTAAGAGGGAAGAGAACCTGTGTGCGGAGGGGAGATGATGGAGTTCTACCTTTCCCGCTATGAAGCTAACACCGCTGAGGCTGTAATGCTGGAAACTGAGCTACACTAACAGTGGAAGGAAGGAGATTGTAGTTCTGTATCGAGAAACAAGGAAATCCCTCCATCCACTCATTTTCAAATGACAGTCACTTGATTTGGGACTGTATTTAGGGGGAAAAAAAAAAGAATAAAATAAAGAAAATTGAAAGAAAAGCACAAAGGTTTTTCACAAACCCTACCCCTGAAGCCTGCAGGCAGGCCCAGTGGACACGAGAGAGATCAAAGCGAGCTGGAGTCTAATATGTAAAGGAAAGGCATTTCCAGCCCATTCAAGTGTTAAAGTCACTATTCCTCTGCCTGATGCTGCCCGACTGCCTTCCCCTCAGGCTCCCTGCAAAGATGATTACCTTTATATAACGAGTTGTGCAGAAGGATAAAGGACTTGCTTCATTAAAGGCAAAACCAAGGTCTGAGGGCACCAGTGGTAGTGTTATTAAAAGCCACAGCCCAAAACCCCAACCTCCAACCCCCCCAAGCATCCCGCACAGTGTAATGGCTTCAACGTAACGGTGCAGAATGAAGCGTGTTTATTCTTGGTTCACTCGTTTCAACGTTTGGTGGTGCCACTGTCCGAGACACTGACGCTGCGAGAAGGGCATGCAAGGACAGAAGGCCACCACCGACTCCTGCCCGGGAAGCACAGGTCACCGTAACGATACGGGTCCTGACCTGCAGGTGGTAGGAAACGATTGAGTGCAAAGCCGAATCCCTGGAGTGATACAAGGACAATGACCTGCTTTAAGGACTTCACTCAGCCACTACGTTTTAAAGGTTGCACCCAGTCTCTATTTCGACGTTAATGTGTTTCTTTAAAACACAAATAATTAAAGAAAGTGGTGGGAAAACAGTTAATTGATCAAACCTGTGAAGCAGTACCTCATGGTCATTCTTTTAAAAAGTAGTAACAGGATTTAGGGTATCTTAAGATTTAGAATATTTTAAGCTTTGCAAAATCTGTCATGATGTAAAAATGAAGACTTCTTTTCCAATCGCCTCCATTTACTTCTGCCAGAAGACAAGGAAGATCCATAATATTATGTCAGTAAGTCCCAGTAATAATAAAATAATTCAAGCTCTCCCATTCTCACACTCAGCAACCAGTTCTATCACTAAGTGCCAATAGGTCGACATTTCTAAACATTAGGTACCTCTGTTAGCGTGTATGCTTCCTCTGCTGTGCATTCAGCTTTCACCGTAGGGTTACTTAGTGCAAATATTATGGGCCTCTCGTTGATAGAGGCCATTGCTTTGATCACATCCTGAGAGAAGAGCCGCCCAGCTCCTGCAACTCCTGGAAGAAAATGGAAACACATAAAACCAGAATCAATAATTGACTGCCTCAGGGCAGATGACAGCAACTGTAGATTAAGTTCACGTCACCGTGAAATCTCCCACACAGAGCAAAGCACCACAGGCTTTTCCAGCAGCAGGAGATAGAAACCAGGCACTGCTGTGTTAGTGGCTGCTTAAATGCGATGGTCTGGTCAAGTTGCTGCTGACTGAAAAAGGGGAAACATGACCCCCATCTTTAAAAAGGGAAAAATGGAGGATCCAGGGAACTCCAGGCCAGTCAGTCTCACCTCTGTGCCTGGCCAGATCATGGAGCAGATCCTCCTGGAAACCATGCTGAGGCACATGGAGAATGCGGAGGTGATTGGTGACAGCCAGCATGGCTTCACCAAGGGCAAATACTGCCTGATGAATATGGTGGCTTCTACGATGGGGTCACGACCTTGATGGATAGAGGACGGGCAACCGATGTCATCTACCTGGACTTGTGCAAAGCCTTCGACACCGTCCCGCTCAACATCCTTGTCTCTACATTGGAGAGACATGGGTTTGATGGATGGACTGCTCGCTGGATAAAGAACTGGCTTGATGGTCACACTCAGAGAGCCTATTTTACATTATTTTTTTAACTGATCTGTGTAAAGAACACTTGCTGCAGCCCTGAAGCAGCGAGCGGGAACTCCAGGTTCTTCACAGAGGATTCACGCCAGCTGGGTGTTAACTGTGTAACCCACATTCCCTTGATACAGGTATTTCTGACCACACCCAAACTCATAGGTACAAATAGAATCATAGAATGGTAGGGTTGGAAGGGACCTTAAAGATCATCTAGTTCCAATAAATAAATAAATAAATTCATACATAAAAACAGTGTACAGTAGTACGCTGGCTACAAACTTCAGGGCAGCTATTCAGCTAAAACACTTTACATTTCCAAATAAATCATGTGCAAAGGAAATTGCAGAGTTGTACCAGGAAATACCTCTAATCCCATCTGGCCTCTGCAGGCCACCAGTTATAAATCAATACCTACGTATGTCAGTGACCTAAAAGGTATTGGTGAACTGCAGTATGAAACAGCTCCTTCCAGCCATGCTGCTGGCAGATTCTGGCCCGAGAAGCTGACTGGGGGAAGGAAGGTCAGAGGGAAAAAAAAAAAATCAAGTTAGGGAACACCTGTAAAGCAGAAAATGCTGTGTTTGTGACTGTTCTCTCGCTTGCTGCTGGTGGAGGGGATGCGCCTGGGGAAAAAGGTTGCATTTTTGCCTTCCTGGCCCTTCATTACAATTTCAGTTCATTCTGGCCATGCTCAGAGTTTTCTAAGAAAGTGCAACACCAGCTGGACAAGGACTAGAGGAAGCAGCTAACAAGGACACGATGCAGAAGGAGCACCACAACTGCAATGAAGGATGCACTGAGAGCTAATCTGCAGCTCAGTGTATTTCCAGGCAGAAAACTGACCTCACATTTTTATCTTATTTACACCAGCAAAAATGCTTATCACTGTCACCAACCTCCTTGGAGCCATGTTAGCAAATTAAATGTAGCAAATAACCAAATGATGGAAACACAGGAACAGAAATAATCTTGCTTACCAATGATAGCTGAAGGCCGAAGTACGTTCACTGCCTCCACAAATGTCTTTGGTATCTGCTCTGGAGCCTGATGCGTAAACGGTTCTTGGTTGGAATCTACCTTTTGTTCTCGGCCCTACAGATAAAAGGTTGATTCTTTTTGTGAGAAAAAAGAAAGCATTGGTTATCTGCACTGTGGCATTTCAGGGCACGGTGCACCCCTACCTGAACCAGTAAGCCGTATTTGTCAAACATCCATATTCTCCTGTAGGCTTCCTCAGCAGAAACACCGCTTTCCATCATAGCCATAACAATGAGGTTCGCAATCCCCAGGGCGGCCTTGTGGATAAAACGACTTTGATTTTTAACACGCCACAGAAGAGGTCTGTTATCACAACACCACTCTGTTCAACATCCCCACAAAAATCATTTAGTACGTCAGCTCTGAAACACAAGCAATGTTTGCCTGGAACAAGGACAGACTCCTGGGCTCAACAGTGTCACATCTTCAAGGAAAAGAGAGGCAGCTCTTCTGGGTTCTGTGCCCCTTGCCTGAACCAGTTCAGCTGCCACAATGAAGCAGCCAAAGCAGACAGTAAGAACAAGTTAGGGCTGCAGCCCTCCCATCAAGAAACCACAGCCGAGTTTTGTGCGCAAATTCTTTCCAAACCTCCCTCTGCTCCTGCTGTCTGTGAGAAAGGCCTGGCAGACAGAGCGCAGAGAGCGATGCTAGCAGTGCTTCCCTCTAGGTCCCTTCTCCTGGCTCACTGCACAAGCTGCTAAGTCTGGCAGGAGAAATAAGGCAGAGAGAAGTGCAGAGCAGGGCTCAGGCAACAGCACACCATTAGCCAATTACTGCAATCAGGACCTTCCCCAGCTGCAGAAATTTTCAGCTAATTAAGTTATTTTGTCAGCACCACAGAAGCGATCTTGCTGATATACCAAGAAGCATGATTCTGGTCCTGACACTGCTGGCCCAGCAACTCAGTAGTGCCCTGCAAACAGTCTCTGATTTAACGTGCTAAGAAAACCACTGTGTACTTCTTCCCAATGCTATAAAAATTAACAGATGTTCTTCACCCTTCCTACTAAACCCTAATTTTACAATAAATTCCCCTTCAACTACACAAACGTCCCTGATGCTTTTTTTTAAGGCCAGAAGGAAGCATATATAATTTTATTTATTTATAATTTACTTTCTTCTAAGGAAGAAAGTGAAAACCTTGAGTCCTTGCAAATGTTAAACACCTTCCAAATCGCCATCCTTAAGCAGGTAGTCCCTTCTGTTAATGCACTGCACCTGGCTTTATGTGAAAAGTTCTGCAATGGCATTCAGAGAATGTGAACGTCCACAAGTCCTACAGAACCAGAAAATACAGAGTTAAACCCTTGCTCCAGAGCCCTTAAGAGAACTCACCTCTCCTGCTCCAAGGAAGAGGACTTTCTGCTCTGCAAGTGGTTTACCCGTGGCCTTCTGTGCTGCCAGCAGTCCTGCCAAGGCCACTGAAGCCGTCCCTGTAAAAGCAGTACAAATCTAAGGTGAGCTGAACAGATCGACATGGCAGATTGTGGTTTCAGGCAAAGTTTCTGCACATACATTAAGGAACATAAAGAAAGGGTATACCTTGAATATCATCATTGAAGGTACAGTATTTTTCTCTGTATTTTCTTAAAAAACGAAAAGCATTGTGGTTTCCAAAGTCTTCAAATTGGATAAGTGTGTTTTGGCCATACCTACAGAAACGGCAAATATTCCTATCACTAGACAGAAAGAAATACAGTCACTTTAAAACAAATCCCGCACATAATCAATTATCTTTGCAAGGATGTCCTCAGGCCTTTCACTCCTTAAAACAGTTCCATGTCCATCCTGTGCATATTTAATGGATAACTACAAGCAGCATGTTCCAGGTCACCGAGAAAATCACTAGAGAGCCAGAAATACAGGTGTTATCTCTTGAATTCTAGTCCTACCCTTAAATGACTGTTTCAAGGACAGTGTGTTATGGGGTTGTTTTTGCCAGCAGTTTTCACCATATTTCCATGCAGAATATTCAGTGTCATACCTGTCTGTAATGGCTTCCATAAATTCATCAATTAGGTCATCATAGACTTGTGAGCGATCCCTTTTTTGGTACAGGCCCATATAAAATGGATCTTTTAGGAGTGTCTGCAAAAGGATAAATCAAGGACAGCCACAGAATGAATCACTTCCTCAATACACACTTTCCAGGGTTCACAGTAACACATTTCGCACCAAAGACACTGCATTTATATAGCCACTGTAACTGCCTTCAGTCTGTACCAACGTTCAGTATTTTCAGCTGGTACGTGAGGTTGCTGCTGGCTGCTTTTAAAATGGAACAAATCTATTCTGTGAATAAGAAACTGCTGTAATAAATGCAATTCACATTTCCAGCTTCTTACAGTCAGGTAAGCCTGATTGTCTATTTTACAGTGTTCCAACATTCAAATTACTTCCAAACGTACCATTTCACTGACAAATTAACTGGCGTTTTTCAATCACTGACATGTAACTGTATAGTGAATTCCAAATCACTTACCCTTACATAAAGTATTTGGTTTTATCTTAAATAAAAGTGCTCAAATAAAAATCTTCCTTACAGTACTAAATACTTTCAAAGGAATAACTTATGGCAGGCAAAGTTCAGCCAAACTCACTGTGTTATCAGTTCCAACGTCAATGCACACAGGCAAGCATTTATCTGGATGTATTCCTGCACAGGCTGTGTACAAACACAGTTTTCCTACTGGAATTCCCATGCCGTACACACCTAGGTCTCCAAGGCCCAATATTCTTTCTCCATCAGTAACCACCACAGCCTAAAAACGAAAGCAGGTAACATTATATATGCTTACTGAAATTTATGAAGTTTAGAGCCATAGCAGTTGTGTTTTTTCCAGGTAAAAATTCAGGTATGTTTGTACAGTCAAACAAAGAATAGATTGAGGAATATTTTACTTGAAGCAATAATGCCTAATGTTAGAATCTGCTATGCTCTTTTTTCTTTGCAGAAATCCACAGCCCAAACCCTTGAAAGCTCACTGGGAGTTATCCAAACTGCTTTGTGGAACTGCAGCTTGTAACTTGGGTTTATGATTTCACTCATAAATCCAGACAACAAAAAGTTCGGGTAAGTATAATTCACTTCATCACTCCTTGTGGTTCTCAGCTCAACTGGGTCATACAGGATTTAATGGCAAAATCTGGGCCTCTTTAATACCACTTCTGTGTCTTAATCCGAGGACAAGATCACCTCTCCTACTGCTGCGTAACACAGGAAGCAAGACCCAGAGATGCACCCCTCAAAGCATGGAATAATGAAGTAAAATAGTAACTTTGGCAGTCTGTTTATCATCACTGCTTACTCAAACCACAAAGCTCATGTCTAGGATAGAACACTGCTCTTCAAGATGCGCATTCTCTTCATGAGCTGTATTTTGTGATCATCATCAAACAACCAAGGACGCATTACTTAGTATTTACAGTTCCATCAAATACTAACAAATCTTAAGAAGCTCAACTGAGATTAAATAACTAGAAAAAAAAAAATGATACAGTGGTAGTACCTTAACGTCATTCTCTGGCCAGTTGTTCACAATTGACCTTATATGGCCTCTGTCTGAGATAGAAATAAATAATCCTCTGAAAGAAAAAAAACAAGCAGAAATATTTTATAGGTGGCAATTAGAAATTTCACCTTGCTGTGTAAAACTAAATGTCAAAGAGTACAGTTTTCTTAAAACCGAAAGCGTTGCAATCGCTGACATAAATCGCTTAAAGGACAATCTCTTAATACACAAGACTATTTGGCTACTTTGACATTCTAAAATAACAACACAGAGAAAATACTTTCCATGATGCTACCTGGATTTCATACTACTACAGATATTCACCTTTAATACTCCTCTAGGGGAAACCACCTCTAGTGTTATCGTCAGACATGACAGGATCTATGCCCCCCTACAAGGACATGAGAAGGGAACCTGATCCTAAGCCTGGCTTTACCGTAGTGAATCTCTGTTAATGACGTTACACAAGGTGAGGGGATGGAAAAGGAAGGAAATACAGGGACTGAGCATACTATCTCCGCCAAGGCCAGGAGAACAGTGCTTCCCACTGCGGAGTGCTCCCACATGGGATGATAGGAGGGAAGGCAGAGGAGCAGAAAGGAACAGAGGTGAAGTGTCTGTATTTCTTCTGCTCAAGTAAGCCCTCTGTTGTTAAGAGGAAAGGGGGCACAAAAGGCTCAGGAGAGGTGGTAACAGATAAATTCCCAACACTTGGAAAGTGCCTGTTCTCAGAAAGAAAGGGGCACATCCTAAGTTCTGGTCCATGCTGCTCTTTCTTCTACAGACAACTTCTAGAGGGGGACAGTTTTCAAGCTGGTCTGTAATACACAGAGAGATGTGGAAGGGGAAAGGAAGTATGTGAGAACTGGGAGTACACCTTTCACACCCCTGCCCCAGATCAGGAACAAAACCATGGGGTTTGTTACTGTCCTTATCACAGCAACAACACAATGCCGAGTCCTCATGGCAGGAAAGGGTTAGCCCTTCCTCCACGCAGCACTAAAGCCCTCAGGCAAGAGGGCTTTAGAAATACACGCTGAACTGCAGGGAGAGTATCACAGAAATCATAGAATCATAGAATCACTAGGTTGGAAAAGACCTTAGAGATCATCCAGTCCAACCGTATCTGTCCACCACTAAACCCTA
>NW_010274809.1:3910-18097 GCF_000690775.1 Eurypyga helias | reverse complement strand
CTGCTGACCCCAAACCACATCCCAGCCAAGCATATTTACTGTGTCAGAATAACTGACAATTGCCTCCCAGTAGCACAGCTTTAATACAGGGACTACGTGCACCCAACGGGCTCCCTTCCTGCTTTGCCAACATCTCCCCTCCCACACTGCTCGCTGGCCTCTGCTCCTGCACCCGAGGCGTCGTGGTGTGCCGCTCTGCAGAGCATCGTGACAATCTCTGTTTTTTTTGGTCATGGCTCTGGTTCTGCCAGAGCCACGGTTAGCCTGAGCTGCCTCGGGCACATCTGCTCTGCGGGTGTGCGCCCACCCGTGCTTCCGCCCCATGCAGGCTTCATGCAGAGCTGCACAGGGGAATGTGTCTAATGAAACTACCTGAAGTGACCCCTCGTGAACAGCAGGTGAGACCGGATGACCTCCGGAAATCCCTTTCCATCTACACTTTCCCCTGAATGCTCTGTCCTGATACAGAACCTCAGACTCAGAGATGTCATCCTGAATGCTGGAAAAAGCCACAGCACCCTCCTCGGAATTAAACAGCTGTCCAGCCTCTGGGAGGAGCTGGAAATGGGGCTGAAGCTTTGCACTTGTGGTATTTATAGGACACGTTACCCCTTCTGTTTTCCAATATAAACTGGGTCTTGAGATGTTTGATGAACTCTTACTGCCCTGAGCTGGCACAAGTCTCGTGTAGAATGAAAAATGAAAATGAAATAAAACATTTCCAAACATCAGGGAGAAAACTGTAATAAAAGCAGCAGCAGTTATCTATTTGTTATGCTTACTTTGGTCTCCGGAAGATGTGTCCATACTGGGAGCAGGCAAGACCTACTGTTGGTGTGTATACAATTGGCATTAGCCGCTCAATATCATCTTGTAATACCCTATAGAACAATTTTTCATTTCTCTCTTGGATTCCCATTATGTAGATATACCTGAAATTAAGGGGGAAAAAAAACCAAACAAACACCATGAATTTTTTCGTATTTATGCTTATTTAAAACAATGGGAAAACTGTCAAAGCAAAAACCAAACTTGCTTCATGGCATTTCTTCGTGAAATAGCTGGTTCCACTCAAGCAGGGCTCCGAGCACTGAACAAAAGTTGAAAAAGAGAGAGTAGCAGTACTGAAAAGCTGAAATAAAAATACCAGACATGACATACCATGCGCACTAACAAGTTAATGCACAAACATGCACTGTGATAAAAGATAACCCATGGATTTATTACAGGATGCAGCTGGGAGTCTTGTTACTGTTAAAAAAAATTGTCAGTGAAGGAATTTAATCCAAAAAAAGTAAGGGCCTGACAGTCAGCCCTTGTTAATCCTAACATTAACACAGTTGTAAAACAAATTAACTCTTTAAAAAAAAAGTTCATTTTTAAGGACTTACCTAGGTCTGTAAATTGAACATTTTTGTAAATTTCTAAATAGCACAAATTACAAATTTTGCAAGTTTGCATTTTTGCAAATTTACCTACCAATCTACCATGTATCAATTTATATTCACTCTTGCTGTCCCAACGACACAGTTCGTGATTTGTCTTAGGCTACAGCAACTGGGCACTTCGTCAATACGGATGACAAGAGTGTTTCGAGCAGCAAGTAACATGATGCGGATTGAAAAGCCACCTTTCAGTTTTTATGAGAACAAAAGAGTTTCGATGTGGTCCAGAGTAAGCCTCAAACCATGCCAGTGCTCCTCTCGCCCTTAGGAGACTGGGTGTTTTTACAAGCAGATACATGAACACATTAACAAGATGCTAAAAACATGACGCTATAAAAAAAACCCTAATAAAAGTCCTTCACCTTTTTTCACCAAACCAGTAGGTTAATTTAAAAAAAAGAAAAAAAATTACAAATGACAAGACTCAGAATTCTAATCCTGTAATTGCTTTCTGGCAGTAAATACTGCATATGATAAACAGTTTTTCATATCTAATTATCAAACCCTCAATTTACTTTCCTTCTCTCATATTTTTCTAGCATGCATTAGCTCCCACTCCTCCCCCCGATAGTTCTGTGCTCTAACAACATGCCACCCAAATCTTATGCATTACAGAAATGTGTTTTACATATTACAGCAAGGTTTGCAGCTTTGTTACTGGCTAATTGGTGCAGATTCTTCTTCGCTACCTTGTGACTGTGGAATGTAAGAAAAAAGCCCCCAACCTCATTTAGCCCCATGATGAATCTAAGACTGAGGAAAGCAGTTTTCTATGCAAAAGTGAAAATAACCTCCAACACCTGAAAAACCCAGTGGAAGCACAGAAACCTTGTTTGGTTATCCTCATGAAGTATTTTACAGGAATTTCCAGTTACTTGCATGACAAAAGCAAGGTCAGATGGGTGCTTACTTTTCCAAGGGGTCAGTCATTTTTGCCAAATTCTTATGGAAGCGCAGGGCTTGAATGTCTTGAGTCTCTATTTTAGGAGGCAGAAGTCCTTGCAGCCCAAGCATCTGTCGTTCATGTAATGTAAAGGCCATACCCTGAAAACAAGAGGTGAGAAATAATTAGAAGTTCTTCCTCTAGCATTTCTATTTATAACGTCTTTCTGTTTGCCATTTCAAACTATCCACTGCATCCTTTTCTCACGGCAGATGCCACAGCCGGCAGGGTTTGGATATATTTGCCTCTGCTGGGGTTCTACTCATCATCCTTTGTGGGTATCTCTTTTGACTGCAGCTTTTCCACAGCTCTCACTCCTCATGCCCTTTGCCAGATTTCGTTTTCCTCTGTGAAACTGGAGAACAACGAAGAGATCCTACCGCAGACAGGAGAAGTTCTAAAAGTGAAATAACAGCTGCTTATTGAACTGTTTCATAGGAACATAAGGTTGATCAAGAAAATGTGGGTCACCCAGTCTGGTCCCTACAATCACAGACAGTAACATTTGTCCCAGAGAGCTTTCTCTGAATTGCTCCATTTGGTGCTTTTTTTTTCTACATACTGTAGAAAACTAAGAGTTTGCTACCAAAAAGCCTCATTTGTAACAATTTAAGTTACAGAAGAGTTAAACTAGAAAAATATCCCACTATTTCCATTCTTCTCCATTTCAAGGTGGAAAAATAGTGTAATTTATTGTTATTCAAATACTAATTTGAATTACATAACACTAACACTTAATAAAACTGGCTTTTCACTTAATACACGAACAGCCTGCTGTGAGCTACCATTAGTGGAGACATCTTCACGGGGCAGTTCACTCCCAGCCGTAAATCTGCAAGACACTAAGTGATCCACGTCCAGATTCACAGCCAACCTGGCTCAAAGTGCTGACCCTGTTTCTGACAACAACTGACCCTGCTTCAAGTTCACCACTTCCGAAAGAGCAATGGTAAACTTCCCTTATTTCAGTTTATCCAACTCGGTCGGTTCAGTGAATGATTAAATTAGTATCTGTGAATGCAGTAGCTGAAAACCCTGGAAAGCCTTTGCGGTGCCAAGGCTGTGCACCAATCTGTGACCAAACGCAGGATCAGAAAGGGAAAGGTCTGCTAGTTGTAGTGTTTTGAAAGAGATGGAAACAAGAAATATCAGTTCTGCTCAGAAACGACACTTCCTCTGTTTATTAAGGCAGCTAGATTAAAAAACAAGAACGCATTTTCTCACATTTCCCAACGCTGGAAGAGAATTCTTACTGCCAAGTTAAACAGCAAGGTTTAGAAAAGCTTTCAAAGGTTTGTTTTATGCCTTATAATTACACTCCAAATTCCTTCTGCAATCAGAAAAATCACAAGAAGAACATGTCTTCCCAGTTTAGGATAAAAACCCATAGATTAAGATTACTCTATATACACTTTCCCCTCTGCTTATGTTTGAATAGACTTTCACGGGTATTTGTAGAAAGCATGCCTCTTAACAAAATTCTACCGTTTAGAGACTATGCTTAGTGTAATCTAGCACGCTGAAATAGTTTATAACCAATACAACTACTCCTTAGGGAAAAAGATAATCACAATAATTAATTATTTTTATATAATTTTTCTCTTTGCTTACTTAAATGACAATATCAGTTGTTTTCACTGCAGTGATTTAAGCAGTCCACCTGCTTTTTAAGCTTAAGATAGATCGATGTTTATATTTCTGACAAGCTTCCATGTAATAGATTTGACACTAAACATTAAACTCAGTTTATCCTTTTCCTATTATCTGTGACTCACTGGCAAACCATTTTTTTTCTCAAACCGTTGCTATTCTGAAGAATATTTCCAACACTGTCTGTAAATAAATTTCAGATGATGGCTTATTCCTGAACCCTTTACCCTTGCTGCTTGTCTTTTGCTGGGTGTTAACAGCCGCTTTAGCCACACGGTAATTTTTCCTGAAAACTGATTTGAATATTCCACTGAGAACACAACCGGTAAGCCGCACTGGCTTGAGAAACAAACCAAGAGGAGCACACACTGAGTGCCACCTTTTTTTTTTTTCCCCTTCTGTAAGGCAAAGGATCTACTTTAGTTTCACTCCTACATACTTGGCAGGAAACACTGCAAAGTTCTCTGGGAATGTAAATCCACCTTCCAAAGCTGTATGGAAGTGAACCATGCTAACACCCATCTCCGCTATCTTCCCCTTTTCCTTAACTGCCCCTAAGTTTGTTACCATCAGCAGATTATGCCTTTTTAAAACAAGCATTTCTCAGCACAAACTGCACTTACAGAGCAAATGCTTTAGGATACGAAGCTGAGTACAGCTGGTAAACATCTGTAATATGCTGACTACCGCTTTAGGCACTACAAAACCAAAAATGATGCCAAATGGTTTACCATATGAAGAAGGGGAAAAACGCTTCTTAAGTCTGTTTTCAGAAGATACATAAACACTGGTCAGGGTCAGTGAAGTCACCCATGTCACTAGTTTAAGGCATGTCAAAGGCCAGAATCCCTTCAGTGGTACCTTATTGGCTATGCTGACATTTTACCCTAAACTTGAACTATCTCACTAGCAAAACCTATGCCCTCCCCATCAGAAACTCTCAAGTTCTTTAAAAATAAATTCTACCTAAATTCTAATTTCCACTATTAGCATGACACTGGGACATGGTTTTTCCTTAATTTCCGTGTACAGTGAAACCAGTGACCTTAAACTATCTGGATTCCTAATAATATCAAATGAGCCCTGAGGTCAGCACCAAGCAGAACAGTCACACACTGTTTATTCAGTCTGTTCACTTTTTTCCCCCAGTCTATAGGGAACCTGTTTTTTCTGTGCATCTGGAGTTACAAAAACATTAAATACAATGAATTATATAAGTGGCACTAAGTACTTGCAGCTGTTTATTTATGTGACTATTAGATCTTACCACATTAAAAGATGCTTTAATTTTTGCCCAGGCCTAACTCAGAAATCTGAATGCCACAAGCCTCCACTCAGAAATTTAATCTAGTTTCAACTAGAACAAAACAAGTTTAGTCAAGAGCAGCACTACAAAAAAACTCAGAGTCTTGCCAATGCTGCATTCCCATTCATTACCTTCATGGCCATCAGCTGCCTCTTATTTTGGGTTTGGAATTGTGGCTTGCTCCTTGCTCCACACACAGCTCTTGCAGGACGACTATTTTCCTTAAACTGGTGTGCCTAGGAGCTGCAGTATTACGTATTTCCTACCCCTTTCCCCTAATGTATAAACCCCAACAGAGTTTGACAGAACTAGTGATCAGTTCCCAGTGAATCAGGAGGCGCTTGGGAATTCACAGCAGTGGGACTGATGTCCTCAAAGGCACTCAAGATCCCCAGAACCTGTTTAAGGGCCAAATTCCCTCTGGTTCCCACTCGGATTAAATGCCTAGATACTGTAATGATTTGAGCTTAAATCACAAGGATTGCTTTTTGGTTTCCTTTGACCCCAGTGCTAGGTGTCCATTCTCTCAGTGTTATGCACTGATTTTCACTTAGATCAGCTTTCTTAATCCTCTTTAAAGCTCAGAAAAAGCAGGTGTCCTTTTAACACAGTACAGAGAAAGCAGGGAGCGTGTCTAGGAGAAAGCCCAGTACACTTCAAAACCCATGAATTCATTAATTAATACGCATGAACAAATTTATTGCAAAAAAACCCCAACGTACTACCTTGGACGAAAAAGAAGGTAAGTAAAACAAAGTGTTGACAGTTTCTTAGTTAAGACAAGCTCACATTGAATCACCACGTACTGTGCCTTTAATCCACAAACTATCTGATGCGGGGACCTCCCTTCAGCCCTCACAACCAGGCTCTACTTCACAAAGCAAGTGGTGCTATAAATACCAGCACATAAAAATCCTAGTTGCCTGCTTTGCTTGAAGATGAACTGGAGACCTGCATCCTGCAAGCAAGATTTTGGTAACACCACTGAGTAAGTAATACCAAGAGGTTTCTACGCAGAGAAGTACTAGTGGTTATAGTTCTTCCCCCACTTGCAAAGCCATGCAGGCATATATACATATATACAGGAGGGGATATTTTTACCTGAGAGCATAAATAGTCTCAAGCCTTCTGAAAACCTGTACAGTTTATAACAAATAACCCATTCAAAGTCCCAAATAAAGATGTAAATGCAGAATATATCCAAATATGTCAGGGTTTGGAAAACGAGTTAGCCTACTTTACAGGGAAGATTTAATCAAATGGTTTTCACCTAACTTCCAATCATTGTTACAACATAATCAGCAGCGTATCATAGGCTTTGAGGTAGCATCATAAACATGTTAAAAAGAAAGATAGATTTTACACCGGATTGTGGGCTGCTGATTCTCTTAACTCTGCTTCCTTGTTAAATCACAAAGTTCATTGTAGCACGTATCTCCACTGCAAATTAATGAAGTTCACTCTTGAATCAAAGGTGTATTTGCTACCTCAACCACAGAGTCAAAGTTTCTCTGTGTCTATGAGAACAGCGTAGAATACGGAAATCTCCTTTGATTTCTTTCCTCCTTCATTTTTTACACCCAATTCCGTATCTTATTCTTCCAGAAACAGCACAGTATGTATACTGTAGGGTATGGCTGATACAACACAGAGATATACTCCCCGCTGAACTGTAAAATGACCCAGACCTCCCCCAGGTTATTAAGCCTTTGAAGACCTTGGTCTCTCTTCAGGCAAAGGTGCAAGCAGTTCTTGTACCTGCTCTGTTTGCGTGGAACCAGATGTAAATCACCTTGGCTGATGAACCAGACTAAGGTAACCCACAGTAGCTCTCATTTCCTAATGATGTGGCTTCAACTAAGAGCACTCCCCTGCAGAAAATGGGAAGAACTCAGAAACAGAAGGTCTTTACACACCAGCAAGAATGTCATCCAGCCTCTCTAAGGTTTGTTTCCAAGCACTGGTGGTTCTGGTAAAGCCGTACATTGCAAACCATGAGTATGGTGACTGAAATGGTTCATCTACACCATACCGCATCACTGAACACCTCAGAGACATTTCACTAAACTGCTATTTTTCTAACTGAGCAGATGCCATTGCTTTTGTTCTCCTTTAATGGCGTTAATCCTACAATAAAAAGAAGAAACTGAGAAAATTCAAAGCCAAGACGGCTTCCTTCCTTCCTTCACCCACCATCCCAGCAGCTCAGGAGTCCTGAGCAGAACAGCTGATGTAAGCTAAATGGGGTGCAGTACTGCCTACCACCTTCGGCACTTACAGCACCTTTTCAGACAGATGATAAAAGCTGGTTACAGATTAAACAGCTCTATCTTTCCATATTTAATTCCCTTTAAAAGCATGCAGATCTCAGTGAGGCTGATAAAAGTTGTGGCCATGCCACCACCATCCAATACTCCCGCCATCTCCAAACCAGTCGGGCAGAACACAAAACGTGGTAGGACTTTTGGGCTGGGTATATGTGTAGGAACTAGCAGTTTCTATCAGTTTCCTGCCTTCTAGGATCTTTCTTTGTGACTGATCAGAAAGTGCTGGCAGTACTTCAAGCACTGCATTTCTTAGTGACATGACAATTACCATTTGCAGTACATCTCCACATCCTGTTTATCCTGATTTCCCCAGGAAAACAGTCAGGCATTGAGTATCTTACACCCTGGCTGCTCAACCCAACTGACACAGTTAAAAAAGTATTAAACTAAAAGAAATGAGATGTGTCAAAAACCAGAATGTTGGGAAAGGGCAGTGGAAGGTGAAGGGAGCATTTGCTTTTAGAACTTCATACAATCTTTCTTACATTCTCTTGTTCTACCCTACTTATTTTGTCCAATTAGCTTTAACCTGGGGTAGGTTTTTTTGGTTGGTTGGTTGGTTTTTATTCTGAATTGGAAACACACTGCCCTAATATGTGCCCGAAGTCTGAGAGGCCATGTACATCTTTAAGAGAACTGGTTCTTAAAACAAAGGTAATCTGTTTTTATGGAGATATTCAGTAAGGCACAGATGAAAATAAATTGGGCTGAAAAAGCTGGGAATGAATACAGATGAAACTGTGATTAACGGTCTAGCTAAATAGAAGATATGAGAAGATGACCACCCATATGGAAGACAGACGCTGGGTCAGTTCCTCAGAAATTGGTCTGGGATTAAACTGCCACTTGTGACATCATCAGTCAACTCATTCTCAAAATTTAGCACGTATTCCCACACACGTGACCAAGCATATACACACAAATATGTGTGCATGCATGTGCCCTTTAATGCAGTGTCCCTAAGACATCTGCTGAAGCTAAAAATTTGGGAGGCATTGTCAGGAGAACAATATTAAAGAATAAAATAACCGAAGGATATTGAGGTACAGAGTAATAGTGGAATTAACAGTAGTGGAATTAACAGTACAAAATACAGTCATACACTTAGAGAGTAACAAAAATAATTGATGCCACCAACTAAAATACAGAAAGTGTCAGAAATTATTCAGTCACAAATTTGCTGCAAGCATACAGAAAGCAAACATGACTAATGTTACAGGTCACTTACTTCCAGTGAAGAAAGAGATACAATGCCACTCTACATGGCAGAATGGACATTGCCAAGGTCAGGGATTATCTACTCATGCATCATCTGTTCTGTGCTGGAAGAAGTAATCATGGCCCTTGAGTGAGAATCTGAAGCGCTACCACAATACAAGTAACAGTTTAATGGCCAGTACTAAACAAACGAGATTGTCCTAAGTCTTCTAAGTGCCCAACAAGCTTAAAATGCTGCTCTTGCACAGCAGGGATCTCCAGCAGAATAAAAGGTCCTGAAGCCAATTGACTGTAATTTGAATCCCTGTCACAGAGCAGAAATCAAACATCACGGAAGATCGTAAGTATACATGGATGCCAGCAATGCAGTTACAGCATGTTCTGCAATTGTTTGGCTACAGCGGCAAGGGCATTACTGAAATAGTCATGACCTTTTCTGAGCTGCCCTGACAATAAACTCCTGAAAACTGGCCTTCAGACATAGAAACCTAAACCCGTCGATGTAGGTGTAGTACGCAAAAGACAGGTAAGGATAAGAAAAGAAAAGAAAAAAACAAAGGGTAAGAGGAAAACCTACTCCAATGTCAAAGAACAGGAGCAGATTAATTTGCGCAAGGGGACGGGTTGGTTTTCTGTTCGTGATGCTGCCATCTTGCAGTTCTTATTTTAGGGCCCCACATATATTAGAGGAGACCACACATTCTTCTGATAGGGACTGTAAAAACTAAACATAAGCAACTAAAACACAAGTCATAAAATGATCACAACAAGCTGCCAGCAAGTGATAAAGCCCCTTATCTGTGCCTATATGTATATGATAGATACATGCACATGAGGCACTGTGGGCAAGAAAAGCACAAAGGGTAAAGTACTTTGCATATTTAGTCGATCATTTACTTCTCTGCTGGATTTCCAAATTACATTTCTATACAGACACTGCACCCAACCACCAAGCAGTGTCAATGAACTAGCTTACAGAGCCATTTAAACAGGTGTCAAGCCTTAACGAGAGCCCAACAAATGTGGAAAGTTTTTCCCTCTCACAAGCATCATTTCTTGCAGACATTAAGACAAAAAAAATCCCTGCTATTAATAATCAGCTCTCTGCTCTTTCCTCCTAAAAAAAAACCAAACAAAACCAAACAAAAAAAATAACTAGTGCCCAGTCCCCCACAGAATTCCAGGCTTAAAAAAAAAAAAAAAAAAAATTACCACTACAAAAACAGTACGAAATGACCTATTGTTTTTGTTTCTGAATACTGTTGCATAAACAGCTCTTGGAAAAGCTTACAGGGCTTGAAATAATTTCCACTGGCACGTCAAAGTGTTTATAGCTCAGAAAAGTCTCGAGATAATCTGATCTTGACAAATCACACAAATACATTCTTTTTTCCTTCCCTGACATGGCAATCCCAATTTTATTTTTGTGTCAGCCGATCTCTAACTTCTACCTCTCTCTCTCTGTATATGCCACCTGCATTCATGCAGTATCAAGGCATCTCTCACACCACACAGTAGTGTACAAGAAATATGACTAGAGGCCTACGTTTCATCTTCTTTCTTTTCAGGACACTCAGGAATCACTTTTGCCTAGGGACATACTGCAACAATTCTCCCTATCGTTATGGGCAGGACACAAGGAGATGCAGCTTCTAGTTCCTAGTTCCATACCCTCCCCAGATATTTTGAGCCCACCTGCCAACTTGCAATTCTGACAGAAAGCAAGGGACAAAGAAAAGAGCAGGCTGAGGAATGAAAAAGGAGGGAAAAAACATAAAATCAGAGAATGGGGAAGCGGAGAAAAGCCATACATTAAAAACATAGTATAAGACTCTGGAAATCCAGCTTCCATAGCTCCACTGCTCAGGAAATACCTTGTCAGAGGCAGCTAGATTTGCCACCTTTCTTGGTCACTTTAGATATCTTGTATCAGCTACCAAAACCCCTCATCTCATTTCTTACTAGTTTGAGTTTACACATTAATTGTTTCAATATTCCTGAAGACTACTACGACACTGGGGGAAAAAAGAGATTGAGGATAGGGCTGTGGAAACAGGAAAAGTTTTGTGGAAGAAAAACTCCATCGTTTTAGGAGAAGTTTCACCCAACGCATGGAATTAACAAAGTCTCTACTTCCCAGCTAGCTCCATTCAAGGTTTATTCTAGACGCTCTCTGCCAAACTCTCTGCACGGGGATGTTTTTTACTGATATGGCCCTGCCCCAATTCCCAACAGTCTTGCAGGAAAAAGCCAGGATTAGGACAGAGAGGCTAGCACTTTCTACCACTAACACGACTGAACTCAGATTTAACTTCTGCAACTATGAAACAAGACTACATGCTAAAGCTTTATTTCAATTCAACCAGCCCAAAAACTATGCCAGCAGTCAGCAAGAATCAGCAACGCTTCATGTGGCCCACGGAAGCAGCAGTATTGAGTGTGCAAGCCACAGCAAACCAGGGGAAGCGCAGGCTGACAGAGCAGGTGGTGTTACTCAAGTCCTTGTGCTGCGGGTGTCCAGACAGTGAAGTTGAAATAATCCCTGACTCCTGCATCTTCTGCCCTCTTTTTTTGGCTGTGGCCCAGAACACCTCCTGCACAAGTACTCTGGGACAAGGTCCACTGGACAATTACCGGATGAAGATAAGATATTTGATAATCATACACTACCAACCTTGTTTGTTCGTGGGTTTAACATCAGTGGCTTGCCTTTTTCTTTCGTATGTGCACTGCGATATGCCATCGCACAGGGAGTGGCAGCTACTCGTAGTCGGGAGAACATTTTTGGCTTTTTTTTTATACTGCACCTGCGAAAAGGAAAAGAAAATCATTCAGATAGAGAGGCAGTGGAACTAATGTTCATATTTGCAGTATGTCTGTTGTAAAAGAAATAGGTACATGCTAGATCAGACTCTTTGCTCAAACACCGTGATAATAACCCAAAATTGCCTTGTGGCAGCCAGGAGGAAGAAAATGTGCACGAATGAGTGGAGAGAACATACAGGGATACTAACGTGAGCTAGCGTTATGCCGTGTGTTGCAGTCAGCCAGCGTTCACTAGGTATTGTCTTATAACTGCGCCATAAACCCAGCGCAGAACTGCCATTAGCAAATATTAACCTTCCGTGGTGACCCATGCAACTGGCACTGCTGCAAATACCAGGGAGGACAGAATGACTTGGGCTAGCGCAGCGAGAAAATCTAAGCTGAGTTTCTCCAATAGCTTTCCGACAGTGAAATCCTGTAGCCTGGACAACAGAAAGGAAAGAAACTATGCCTATTAGCATACTACAACTAGATTAGAACAAAATGTAGAACTAAAATGGTCAAAAACTCACTGAACTCTGGATTCCAAGCCTAGATTTTTTAAAATCCAAATCTAATAAAACAGGTTGTTTTATATCAATGTCATTAAATGATATATTTCCCTAACAAATAAAAAATTTGCTAGTATCACTCAAAAGCTTAGCTTTTCATCTCACCAGGTGACAACCACTCTCAAACCCATTTTATTCCACTAGTGCAAGCACGCTCATTGGAGCAGAAATGCATTACATGCTTGCACAATGCACTACCATCCGGGAATGTGTACTCCCAACATTATTTCACCAGCGGAGACAGACAACAGCAATCACAGCAAGACCTTACACAGGACCACAGTCTGTATGAAGATACATAAAGATGGCAGGCCAGGAAGGACAAATGTACATAGCTTGGATATCAGGATTCTGCATGGGTAGAGTTAAAAAAAAATCATTCCCTTGAGCAACAGTCAGTGGAGGAAGGCAGAGATCCAGGATCAGCATATCAGGGAATCCTTCTCCTTCTCCACTGCAGCCGGAGTGGGTGGGAGACCCCTGCAGCCGGTGCTCCACCAGCCCCTGGCCCAGCTGTATCTTCACATCCAAGACACACGCCGGGACAGTAAAGCAGGTATGAGACATTTTTAAGGAATGAAATGATGCATGGTTTGGATATTTAGTTTCTTCCAGATGGAAGCCAAAATCAGATTAAGGAACCAAACTTCATTATCTTAAATACAGCCTGAATACTATAGAAGACCTTTATATAATCAAATTTACTCATAATCAACTTTCAAGATGGAGACTGATCTTACAAGTTACAATCTGAGCATTTTATTCAAAAATTTTTCCAATCATTAAAAGAGCACACAAATATTTAACATTTCACACCATCAGCTATATATATCCAAGTTTCTCTTCTACCCAACACAAAGCGTACTCAAAAGCTGCTCTGGCATTCAGCGGGATCCCTTTTTCTCATTCTTTTGTTTGCACGTTTAGGCCTTACAACTGAAAAAAGTTCCACTCAAAACCCATGTGTTGTTTCGTGGTACAGAACATAAATTTACTGCATGGAGACAGGAGGAACGGAAGCCTCGCCAGCACTACAAACAAATGTTGCTTTTAACATGGTAATTCCTCCCTAAAACAGCTAGCGGTGGACTAAACACAGCTGTTCCGCCAGAACTCAGGGCAGCTGAAAATCAGGATCAGATAAGCAAAATTAAATTTGTGCTGCAGAACAACCAGCCTTTAGGAATGGCAAATTCAGGTGGAGCTGGTTTTAATCCTGATCGCTCATTTGCCATCGTTAGACAATTGCAAGTCCATCCCCACACGCACGTGCAGCTAAAAGTGATCTGTGGTCATGAGTGTTGCAGCAAACAGCTCACATCAGTCTGACTTTGGGGTGGCTTCGATCCGTCATGAGCAAATACCTTAAACAAGCCATTAAAAACTAGGCTAAACACCACACCTTATCTTACCCTAATTAAATTTAAATTACTTCATTGCTATTAATGAGCATTTAAGAAGCAAACAAGATTGTGGCCCAGATTGCTGCTAACTGTCAATTAACTCTCTAATGAGAGACAGACAGAGACACTGCAGGGATGTGATCGAAATCTTGCAGGTCGTACCTTCTTCTGTCCTCTCAGGTGCCACAGAGGGAGCTAAAATAATTCTCTTGGTGGAGGCATCCCAGATGCATACAGCCAGCGGGAGACATTGGGGTTTGTTTTCCACTCAGTGCCTCAGTTTAGATCCAAGAGATAGGATCCCAGTTGATTTGTATCCAGCATAAAACCTGACTGGTTACTCAGTCCCGAGCCTCCCTTCCCCTGCTCTCCTCATGGTTTCCTATTTGTTTCGTCTCCCATCTTGCACATCCCCCTCTAACTCCTTTTGTCGCAAACTTTTAAACATGTTTTAGCAAGGAACTGTCTCCAAAACTCATCTTCACATGGCTCACCCTGAAACCACAAAGCAAGCATCC
>NW_010274809.1:0-3874 GCF_000690775.1 Eurypyga helias | reverse complement strand
GCGCTTTGCCCAGGTGGCCAAGGCACTCCACGAGTCACCTACCTCCTGGCTCTGCTGGCCACCAACCTGGCAATAACATGCCACCCGCCTGCTTTAAAATCCCACTTGGGAATACACACACAGGACAATCCAGTAACCCACACAGTTTAAAAAAATGCAGGTGACAACTATACAGTGCCACTGGTAGTTTAATGCTTTTTAAAACAGAGCTCCCAGGCTGACTCTGCTCACCACGGCACAGCCAGACGCAGCACCGGGGTAGCCATAAAAACAGCTCGCACCAGGAGTTTAGGATTACAGCTAACAGCTTCTGAGATCAAAGACACCACCAGGCAATAAAAATATTTCAGATGCAGCATGGTCCAACAGACCAGATTCTCCTCTGGCCTTGTGGGAAAGGAAGAAGGGACACGAAGCCTCGTGCCCGGTGGCTCGTATTTACCAGCCCTGTTTCTGGGAAGCACTTCAGGCAGACAGCACGCTGCGGGGACAGCCCTGCCGGAAAGGTCCCAGACGATACCTGGTTTCAAGATGAAAGGCTTGGGTCACGCTGCTTTGTGGGAAGGCTTTAAAGAGGTTTATGATGGGTTTTGTGGAAGAGGCCAAGCTTGAGATGATGGTACTTTAAGAAAAAGGAGAGATGATTTTGACAGCAGAGAAGGAGGAAGGATGTCAACTGAGGGAAATATGGGGGCTGCAATGATGTGAAAACATATAAATTGAGGTTATGCAATGCCCTGTGAGGAGAAATTAGGAAGAAAGCTGAGGAATTGAAAGAGGAATAAAATTCCTGCCGAAACCTGTGTCAGAATAACCAGAACAAGGATTCCTTTTCTTCTTTTAGTACTTGACAATGGTAAGGACTAAACAAGACTGTAGTGCACCACTGGACTTAGAGTCCAATACAAATGGTAATTTTTGACTGATTACCACATACATGCTGTGTCACAATTTAGGAGAATTAAATTCTTCAGCATTACAGATGATAGCGCTCTTCTGTGCCTTATCAGGAGGCATCTGGCCAGGTCAAACTAATTACCAATACTGCACAAGTGCCCTTATCTCGGAGCAAATGTTTTGCTGCTGCAATTATGGATTTGTTAAATTGCAAAAGCTACTTTTAAGGGAAAGGTTCATCATACTTTTAAAAGGTACAATTATATTGCTCAGCGAGTCAGGAAGCTCAGTGTCAATTAAAACAAGGTCTGCTTCAATTACTGCACAGGCTGCCTGACTTGTGGATTATACCTTAATACTAAGGAGGATCTTTCAGTAGACAGCAACCTGTGCTGATGACTTTGCAGTCTTCCTTCAGTTTGAAGGTTGGCTAAACATATTTCAAGTATTCCTGAAATCCTGTGTAAATGAACAATTCCAGTCTTTATTTCATGTACAGAAATTACCAAACTCTGTATGTTAACAGGAGCTTGTTCTTGGTAATACATGCTGGAATTATTAATTCAAGACCATTTAGGCTTCACAGTTTCCAGTCCTTCTGGCCACAACCAGTTTTGGGTTTTTAAGCATCACAGCTCTAGGGCAAAGAAACATTTTCTCTTACATACCCACAGCAATCTACCTGGGAGTCTGCACTATCCCAAGGCTGGTGTGGATGCAACACTGCACTCCATTATATAAACAGACAAGCCTTGCCTACCCAAGCGTGACACAAACCAGGCACACGCGAGCTGGCTTCATCACTTCAGTAATGATAAAGCAGTCTAAAATTATTACATTAGACAAGTACCAACTATAAACGTGTCTCCCAGTGAGACTTAGAGAAAGAAGCTTTCCCTGCAGCCGCCCGCAGTGGGTGGTTTGCGGATCACGGTGGAAGGAGGCACATCCATTTTACAAGAGGAGCACCCCAGCGCGTAGGAAGGGGCGGAGAGGTGAGGCTGGGCGACGCCGTTCTGCACAGCAACGCGGCACTTCTGACTCCCCGAGCTGACCAGATGTCTCGGGGGAAGGCAGCAGAAAATGGTGGCAGTAATAGTTCAGTTTCCTGACAGCCAAGTCCTGAGCCGTCATTTTGAAGGACACTTGTGAACTATCTTCAAATCTGCAAAGTAAAAGGAACAATCGGACGGGGAGGTGTTACAAATAAAACGCTCGGCAGTGGTGAGCCAGTCATTTTGGAAGCAGATCTTGAAACTACTTTTCTTCCCTCTCACTCTGAGGCAAGCAAATCAACAAGGAGAAAAGTTCAGTGCAGGGTATTTAAACAGAGTAAGTTAGTTCACAATTTGAGGCTTGAAGCTTCTAGCAAAAAAAGCACACTTAGTTGAATTCAAATGAGAATAATTCCAGAACAACTTTGTCCAAAGAGCATGTGTTCCCCACGACTTGAACTTACAGGATCGGCAAACTTCTCACAGCACAACTACAAGGTGGCACTAAATGGTGCAGTGTTGGAGTCCTGGTCCATAAAAGCTCTTACCACACGACATCAGAGAGCTGGGGTTTTGTGGTTGGGTTTTTTTTTTTTTACACATTAATGGATCTAACCTAAATATTTTTCTTAAGCATCAGAACAACCATTATCTTGCACCAGGAAAACTGCAGCAGCAGTATTTTTGGCTTACTCTGGCAAGATGTATTCACATTCTTGATTTTATTCCGTTTGTCTTACTGGGGGGGTGCTCCCGGTAGAAAACTAAGTGCATCTATGTTTGGAGGACAAAGGCCTTATCCCACAGAATCCTCAGAAAGGTTCCAGAATAAGTTCCTCCACATAAAGACACTGTTGCTTTGTTCTGAAGAACTGGTACACAACTGTGTTAGAGCTGTTTTCTTCAGTTCAAAAACAGGGATTTTATGGATAGAAGTTCAGAAAGAAACAAGGATGTTCTCAACAACTGCTGCACACGTACAAAAGGGAATTTTTAACTCAACAATAAGCATGGAAAAACTGAGCTGCTTAGTAATTCCGTGCTGATCAGGTGAAGCATATGCCTGTCAACCACTTACAAACCTTGGTCTGCACTACAGTTCCGACTTAACAAAAAAAATCCTGCTCAAATTACAGAAGAATCTGAAAAACCCTCCATAGGCAACTAGTGAGCAGCCCGAGTAACAGCAGTGTTCCTTCTGTGGCAGTAAAGATGCTGCCATCAGTAGTGAAGATGAACACTGAATTAGCACTCAAGCACAGCACACTACCACGCATTCTGGCAGCTTCTTCCACAGCCTGCAGAAGAAAAAGCTTCAAATCTTGCCTGCACTCACGCTACTGACTCGTAACGCTACTGCACAGGATTATCACAAGTTTTTCCCTGGGACTGTAACACACGCTTTCTCTTGAAATACATGCTCGGGCTAAATTTCTATAGACCTGACCACATCTAACAGAGCCGACACCATGTTAGACACTGCTGGCTGCACACATACGTGGATTACTTGCAAAATTTCATATTCTATATTATCCATGTGTTTATAGACACATGTGGAAAATTTCCCTTTGCTGTCCACTACTAACTTTTTAGAATTAAGAACACAAACATATCAAATAATTAATAGCTTGCTTGGCTGCAAGATTGTCCTGTTTTTACAGTACATTTCTGGGTTTCTTCAAGCAGGTAGGAGATTCGTGCCACAAGTTGCTCAGGAACCAGCACTTAACTAATACCATTTAACATTACGGTGCAGCAAGGCCAAAAGGAGCGTGGGACCTGCGACGGTGGCATTTCAAACAGCCGAGAGGCAAAGCCCAAGGACCACAGAGACTAGCTCTAAAAATATCAGGCAGCCTGACGGTGTTTCCTCTTCCAACGCTGCACCAGCAGCTCTGCTCCTTCTCAACTTTTACTCTCTTTTAGAGCCGGGCCATAAAAGTTCACTGCAGGCTGGAAGCACAGGGACCAGTGCCCAGCAG
>NW_010274808.1:47378-55710 GCF_000690775.1 Eurypyga helias | reverse complement strand
AAACAGCCTAAAATAAACCCACGTCCTGCGGGTTTGTTGTGCGAGTCCTCGGGAGCTGCCCAGGCCGCCTCCCCCTGCTCTCCGGGCGTTCCTGCCCCTCAGTCAGTCCTTCTCCCGCGGAGCCCTTAATCCCCTGGAAACCACAGACCGGTTATGTACCCATCCTCCTCAAGGCTGCATTTTGCTAGCTACTCCAAAAGGTTCCGGTTTTCCACTCTCTTTCAGCGCTCCGTTACTTCAGTTTCTGTAGGACCCATCAGCTGCTTCCGTCCTCTTTTAACACTCCTGGAAAAACATTCCGTAGCTCTCTTGGAATAAACTGCAGTGTTTGACAGTGGAAATTTCTACTAAGCAGCATGGCACAGGAATAAAAACTTCGCATGAAAAGGGTGGAGCTGACGGTGCTGTTCTCTTGCCTCTCCAATGTCCAACAGAATCACAGGATGGTTTGGGTTGAAGGGAAGATCATCCAGTTCCAACCCCCCTGCCATGGGCAGGGACACCTTCCACTAGACCAGGTTGCTCCAAGCCTCATCCACCCTGGCCTTGAACACTTCCAGGGATGGGGCATCCACAGCTTCTCTGGGCAACCTGTCCCAGTGCCTCCCCACCCTCTCTGGGAAGAACTTCTTCCTGATGTCCAATTTCAATCTCCTTCCTTCCATTTAAACCCATTACCTCTTGTCCTGTCGCTCCTTGCCCTTGGAAAAAGTCCCCCCCAGCTTCCTTGTAGCCCTCTCAGGCACTGGAAGGGGCTCTAAGTTCTCCCCCGAACCTTCCCTTCTCCAGGCTGAACACCCCAACTCTCCCAGCCTATCCCCATAGCAGAGGGGCTCCAGCCCTCAGAGCATCTCCATGGCTCTCCGTAGCGCTATGGAAGTGGACTCTGAAGGGCCCAACTAGCCTCGGGTTTTGCTGCCACTTATTACGCTGGAATTCATCCCAGAGTTCGAGAAATGGCCGTGAGTCATGCCTGTCATTTGTGATTGCTGTTCCCCGGTTGCCGCGAGTCAGTTTAAGGCCGTTCTGCCCCTTGCTGCTGCCAACCCCAGCACGTGTGTAGCCCGGCAGGGAAAGGGCTCAGCTGCCCCAGCATGACCCCAGCAAAGAGGAGCCATCCACGTTCATCGGGACAGGCAGCGCCGGTGCCCAGCCCTGGGCACAAACCCACCAGACCTACAACCCTGCGTGAAGGGGCTCGTTCTTCGGGAGCTGCCAGTGGGATGGCACATTCAGCCAGCTGGCCTGTGGGCAGGACCGGGCTTTCCCCGCCTGCCCTGGCAGCGATAACCTTATCACATATCCCTGTGTGAGTGGGGGGACGGATCCTCTGTCAGCAGTGGCGAGCGATGCGGCGTGTTCACCCCTGAAGTCAGCGCTGGCCCTGCTCGGGGGCAATGCTTGTCGGGCAGCTGCAGAGCCAGAGCAGGTGGAAAAACAACAGGCGGCAGATGTGATTCCGAGTGACCTTGGCGTACAGCTGTGCTCTGCCCAGCTCCTGGCATGTGCTGCGCGTGAAGAACGGGGCTGAGGAAACCTGCCTTCCTCTAGATCAGGGCTGAAGGCACAGAGGGAAGAGGATGTCCCCTCTCCTTGTAAGTGGGAATGTGCAAAGAGCAGCAGCTTTGCTTTTAGAAGGAGAAGTGAAAAATCACACATCTGGGAGCACAGCTGGGCAGAGACTCCAGGGTTCAACAGGCACCGTGGACCCGCAGCTGACCCGCAGGGGCAGATAGTGACCACCTCACGAGCAGCACTTGGCTGGCTCTCGACGCATGCCCGTGCTGCCTCCTAACCACTACACATCTTGTATCCAACCTCACAAAGCCTATTTGAAAGGGTAGAAATGGAAAGAAAAGTGAAAATGGAAAAGAACCAGGAAGCCAGTTTGAGCCTTTATTTGGCTTTTCACTTCCTACGGCTTTTATTCATGTTTTTTTCTGGGTTTTCTTTTAACCCAGAGTTATGCTGCCTGTGAAGTAATATTTAAACATTTCATAGGATTAATGCTGTGGGGCTGAGTGACATCATTGCCCTTGGCGATACCTGTGTTTGGAGGAGACTGCTGTGCTTCAAGCAGCAAGCGTGGCATTACATGGGCTTGTCTGCTGTGTTTAAAGCTCCCAGGGACGGTCACTGATCCTCTCCCTCCTGCCCTCTGAAGCCACGGTCTCAGCTCAGCAACCGAAGGAAAAGGAAAGTGTGATAAAAGGAGTCGGTGTCCTCAGGTCTCTTCTCTTTCCATGCTTTGAAAGCAGTTCAGGAGCATCAAAATGCTCTGGTGCTGAGTGGGGTTGGCAGCAGCAGGGGGAGTTTTGAAAAGCAAACTGCCTGCAATGCTCAGTGGAACTTCAGCCAGAGTCTCTGGTGTAAAATATTTAAAGTCATATTGGGAAAACAGCCCTCTTTTTATATAGGATTCATCTACCCAAATGTGGACATCCACACCCAAGTAGGCTGGGCTCCTTTGAAGGTGACAGGTGAAAAAACTGCTTTGTTTTACCCTGAATCCTCTGCATAAACCAAGTCACACCAGCTCTGCCGAGAAGAGCCTCTTCTCCCCATGGACTCCAAGTGTTCCTGGGGGGACCAGCTCCATGCAGGCACCTAATGGTAGTGGAGATCAGCCTGTCCCCTGTACCTGAGGCTCTCCACATCACAGTGAGACCATGAAAGCTACAGCCCCGCCTTATTCATGACAGAGCACCCGCATCAGCCTGATGAAGGGTCCCCCACCAGCTTTGCCATCTCTCGCGGTGTTTGTGGAAGGAGAGCTGGTGGCACGGGGCGGTGGGGCAACAAGATGCAACGTCACCGTTTATCCCAAAGGGGACATTCCCTGAAATCCCTCCCCTGGTGGAACACCTCTCATCCAGGCAGGTATGCCGAGTCAACTCAGAAACCCTTCTCACAGCTAAGAAAACGGTGAAAAAGGACAGGGAATCTCTCTCTGTCCCTCACCAGTCCCTGGGCAGTTGCAGAAGCTGCCGGCAGCCTCTTGCTCCATCAGCCTCCCGCTCTCTGCTCTCCCACCGCCTGAGACCCTGCCGCGGCTGCAGGACAGCCCGTGGCTCCCTCCTGCGAGGGCTCAGCGTTTATTCATCCGTAACTCATCTGCACCAGCAGAAAGCTGGGATAACTGCGGTCTCTTCACAGCCAGCCCTGTGGGTAAACGCTGGTATAATAAACTCATCTCCAGCTTTTTCTCGGGGTGCTAAGCACGAACTCTCATCCATGAACCCACGTGAGCTGCAATCATCCAACCCTAACCCTGCGCATTAAATACTCCCCAAGCTGCGCTCCAGGAGGTCAGTCACAGGCAGCCAGCAACCGGGACACGGGGCTGCGGCAAACCACTGGCACAGGGACAAATCCAGCAGTCTTGGGAGAGGAAAACGTGGAGCGTGGCTGGCCTGGGCAATACGAAGGACAGGGAAGATAGGGGGAAGTTGCAAGGACAACAAGCTGGGCGCAGAAATAAAGCAAAGTGACAGCTGAGCTTGCAAGGAGGGAGTCTGTGCATGTGAGGGGCTGTTGTGTGTTAGCGGGGCAGAAATTAAGGTAAAGCTGTTACCAATGTTTGCCTACGGGGAGTGATTAGGAGCGAGCGAGATGGTGTTGACAGGAATACTGTCTGCAGCGTGGCGCAGCTAAGGATGGCTCGTGTGATCCGAGAGAGACTGGGATGGTGGAGAGTCACTGGTATTTTTCAGCCTGGCTTGCTGAAGAAACGGGTTTTTTTGCGATTGCTCTGTGTGTTCCCAAATCACAGGCAGATGGACGCTGCTTTTGCCATTCCTTCTCCTACTGAGCATTACACTCAGCAACCCATCACCTCTGGCTGTGCCCTTCCTCCATGGACACAGTCCCCTGGGGACAAGAGACAAGGCTGGTTCTCACTCCCTCCCTCCTTGCCAGTCACCTGAGCCGTCAGGGCAGGACGTGGCTGCCCGTGGGTTGGGATACAGAGACCTCCAGCGAGTCTGGCAGTGAGGGATGAAGGCTGCTAACGAGGAAGACTCACTACAGGGTTCCTTTATGCGTGAGTGTGGCTAGCACCCACGTCAAGCTAAGGTCAGCCACCCATGGGTGCTTCTACATCCCAGTAAGCCTGGTACCAGCAATGCAGCCAACAGCAAGGATGAGGAACAGGGTAGTACCTCAGGCCTTGCTGTTTTGAAGAACACCAAGTTATTTAGCAAGGTTTTTTGTTTCTTTTGGGTGTTTTACGTAGCACTGCAAAGGATGTGCCCTATGAGGCTAAAGAGCTTCTGACTACTGACCCTCCTTAGAGACTTAGAGGATCCTGTTCTCTGTCTCTTGCTGGGAGCTGCTCCTGCTCATGCCAGAGAAGTTGTAACGATACCACAGCTGCCAGAGAAACAGCAAAAACGCAAGTTTCTGTCCAGAATTTGTTTGCTGAAGACTGGACAGTGGTTTTGAGTGACCGTGCCTGTCATTTAATGGAAGGAGCCAAGACAGATGTCGTTCGGAAAGGCAGGCTTTCTCACAAGCGCTTTCCCATCGTTTGCTCAGCTTGAATCATCAGTTTCGCCCAGACCCCGCAAAGTTTTCCTGCTTTTCAAAGCACAGCCTTTCTTAAGGAGTCTCAGCTCCATGCCTGAAGGAACTGTAGGCAGTGATTCATCCGAGAGACAACACAACCCAAACAACCAGAAGGTCAACTACTTCTTAAGGCAAAAATATTTTGCAGTGAGTTATAGCCCTATCTGGGAAAATAGAGCTCATACATGGCTAAAACGGGCAAATAATAGATTGAGAAGAATTTCTTGTCATCAACACCCGGCGCCCTTCTCACGGCAACATCACACGCTGTGCACACTGTAACAAAATGTAAGTTTTATTCCGTTTTATTAGTAATGGATGTGGAATATAGCCAGTTGAAGAGTTGGACTGATGTATCTTTCTCTTTTGACCAGTGTTTAATATCCTAACTACAGTCCAGATGTAACATTTACACTGAAAAAATACTTACAGATTCAGCCTATACTCAAAAGATTTCTAGTACAAATACAGTTAGTAGATAAAAAAAAAAATAATGGACAACAGAAAAAGAACAATCCCAGAAACTTCGTAACAGCACAGACTGGTTATGGCCTTAAGTTCAAGTATTTCCCAGTGGAATGCAATGCAAGCGACAAGGTAATCCAGCTTTTACGTGGGACATTCCGAGCCCTGAATGGTAAGAGTAGAAATGTAAGTGTGGGCACTTTGTCCGATCAAGTTTAGTGAGAGAGCCAACATTTATGATTAGTTCAGCTACAAAGCTAAACCCGTCCTGTCTGTGAACAAAACCACTAACCTGTAGCAAATAAAAGCAAAGCGTTAATAGTCCTACCGGCGGTTCTTCCGCGGCCAACACTGCCTATCGTCTAACTGAAATTCCTCCAGACGCTGGTTTAGTTTGTAATGGTTGGGATTTTTTCTCCCCCGTGGTTATGCTTATTTTGCCTCGCTATCCTTTTCCTACCCAAACTGACGTGATAAAAGAGCGGACATGTTCTCCTGCCCCAGAAGAGTTGCCCCTGCGGAGATGTTAACGTAGTCAGTCACCTTGGTGGTGGTGACTCTGTGGAAAGACACAATATCCTAAAGGCTTTAGAGGCTAAGGAGTGGAAGAAGGAAGGGGCAGAGTGAGCAAATCAATATACATCATCATAATAATCCTTTATATTTGAAGGGCCATCTGACTCATGCTGGTTCTTGTGTGTGGCTCCGATGGGATGTGGGAGAACTGGGGTCCCTCCTCCCCAGGGTCAGAGGGGTCAGCACATCGTCCAGTCTGACTGGGACCTTGCAGGCAACTTCGCATCTCTCCTAGGCAGCCCGCAACACCAGAGCAATCCTGCTGGGAATGTGCCCTTCTGTCTCAGTTAAACGTTTGGAAAACATGGGAAAGCAAGATCAGCTTCCGTTTGCAAAGCATTTTATGCAAGGAAGGGTTTCAAGCCTGAGAGATGAGCAGGGCTGGCTGGAGGGCTGGCTGAGGGAGCAGTTACCCTGTCTCCCTGCCCGACGAGGAGGTTGTATTGATCGCCCAAGAGACTGCCCTGGCTCTAGTACCCATCAATATTGCAATTACTGACTCTCACTATGGAAAACTGTGTGTGCGTAGTAAATGTGATGGTGACACCAGCCAGGAGGAGGCTGCAAATCTGCGGCAGGATCATTCCAAACCCCCTTGGCGCACTGGGTCTGTGGTGTGAAAATAAAAAGGCAGCTTGAATGAGGGCAGGAAGATCCCGGCCATCCAAACGCACGTCTGCAGAGAGGGGCCATTCCTAAGCCTGCGGGAGATGGGGTTTTGAGGAGGACCAAGGTGGTGGATGCACGAAGAGGAGCAGGATGGAAAGCTGGCTCATGGGCCAGTGGTACCACACTGATGGGAAGACACGGACTGGCGGGTGGTGGCTCAAAGACACAAAGGAAAACCATGCTGGAAAAGCAGCCCTTGGAGGAAGGGGGATGAAACTGGAGTTTTTTATCTTAAAGCAGACTTGAGGAGGATGAAAACAACCTTCAAATGCCAAAAAGCTTCTGCAGACATTAAAGGCATGAGATCTTCTCCGTGTCTGCTGAGGAGGTGCCAGGGGTTGCAGTGATGGGGGTTCGTGTTAGCTGTTAAGGAAGCACTTGATGGTGGCAAGTTGGAGAGAAGATCCATGGTCCTTTCCAGCCCTGTTGCTCTGTCTCTGAACCTGCAAACATGAAGCCCAGGGATCTCCTCCCATCGGGCACTGACCAGCTATACCACTGGGACAGGGGCTATAGCCCAGCTCTATAAAATGGGTTTAGTGAGTTGATCAGGTCCCTGTGACCAGGTTCTGGGGTTTCTGGCTTGAAACCTGCCCCCTGGTTTTTCCTCGGCGAGGCATTTGCTAGGATGGTTTCCTGAGCAAGAGGAAGGGAGGCAGATGCCCCCCCTGCGTTTGGTGACTCAGTGGTGAATCGGCAGGTCAGTGGGAGCCGAGGGGCCGATCTGAGTCATCGGGAAATGCTCAAGCCATGTGTGGGGCTGAGGGAGTTGTCACTGGCACAGGCAGGAAAAATCCAAAATCCAGACTCCTGCACAGCACAGTGCCTTCCCGCACTGTGTGGGAAGGACAAGTTTATCCAGGGCTGTGATAGTGCTGCTCATCTCAGAAGAATCAGAAAAACCCAGGCTCCTCAGAGTTTCCATCCTTCCCTTGGGATCGTGACTTTAAATGCAGTTTCCCACAGGACACAAGGCTGGCGATAAACGATTAGTCACATCAATGTGGAGGACAAACTTGTGCCCTGGACAACCATAACTGGTAGGGAGCAAATTCCTACCCAGCAGCACCTCTGCTGTCCCCCCCAGCAGCCCTGGGTGTGGACCTGCGTGCGTTTACCTTCACGACAGCACCACCGTCACCAACCAACCTCTCCTGCAAAGCCCGGCGCAGCCCCAGCCCAGCAGGAGAACACGTTCCAGCCCGCAGGACAAGAACCAACAGTTGGATATGTCTGTGTCCCCACCACCGCAGTGTGAACTTTCTGAACCTTTAACCCCAAATTCACAGCAGAAAGGCCATCCCTCCACACGACAGATGTGTGTTACTCCTGACCACTGCTGGTGGGGGATGCACTCCTCCTCCTGGATGCGGTTGACCGTTTTCGAGGGGAAGATCTCCAGCAGTGAGAACGGGCAGAGCTCCAGGGATTGTACTGATGGAGCAGGAACCAGCAGGATGAGGAACAAGCCTGGAAGTGTTCCCCAGACTGTTATGCCAAGCCGCATTGGATATTTGTAGCTGGATACCTCATAGGATGTTTCCTTGCTTTCTTTTTAAACCTACTTTTTTGCTGCCAGCACCGCTCTCCAGTGGCATGGCACAGCTCAGTCGAGGTGACCAGGCGCTGAAGGCCATACCTGGCTGTTTCGTACTGGCCAAAGGGCCTGAGCACCTGGGAAACAGGCATCCTCCAGGCTTTCAGAGACCAATCGCCAGGACATGTGAAAGATGCCCAGCAAGAAGTCACGTAGATACAAGGGGTAAGAACTAGTGGCATGGGGACCTGCATGTGACTTTGGGTGGCTGGCACGGCCCTGGGGGAAAAGCTTAGCACAGGGACAGTGCTGTGTTTGGTGAGGATTCACTTCTTTTGCGTCAGGTTTGATCTTGAAGGCTTTGCCTATTTTTGTTCTTGGCAGTGGTGAATCCACTGTTGGGACTCAGGAGGTTGCGAGAGGTCCCAAGCCACAGGCATCTTGGGAACGTCTCAGGGATGAGATCTGCTCTGAGACGTGGCAGAGTGGGGCAGCGAATGGTTTCAGCCCGTTCAGCAG
>NW_010274808.1:40016-47347 GCF_000690775.1 Eurypyga helias | reverse complement strand
CAGGTAATGCTCCCTGTGCTCTCAGTGATGAGGTTTTCTTTCTCTTTTGTGTTACTAGAAGGGAACAAAGCCACAGCCCCACAGCTGCGCAGGAGACGAAACCACCCTGACAAAACACATCCTCAGCACTGGCAGGAGCCTTGGAGCTCAGCAACTTGGTTTTAACGTGCCCCCAGACCCCTGTAGCTGCATGAAAACCACCCTAAAACCAAGCCAAGCTCAAAAAGCTCCCCATAAACTAGTGAAAAACTTCCTGCTACTGTCCTGGTCCTGTTCCCACTGAAGCCAGATCTTCTGCTGAGCCCCCCAAGCAAGTGTGTGAAACCTCCTGCGGGAGACTGGAGGCTAAAAAGCCCAAGGACTGCTCCAGGATGAGATCAGCCATAGTCTTGGACCAGCTGGGTTTTCCCAGGGGAGACGGAAGGCTGTAAAATAACCAGGGGGGTGATATTACATTTATGTATATCTCTCTATGTCTATATTCACACACGCGTCCGTATGTGCCTGTATATATAAGTACACACATGCCCCACATACACACTCTGCACAGACCTGCCGCCTGCCACGATTTATAAGGGTTTGATTAAACACCCAACCAAATCTGCCACCACCAACCTTCCCACCTCTACTAAAATTCAGCAAATAAAAAAGTCTAAACCTTTATGAATTTTTTTTTCCTAGCTGCATAAAGGCACTTTCTGATGATGTGAAGCAGCGCTTGGTTAAGAACGCTGGAATTGCAACGATTCCCATCACTCCTGTAGCGAGGGCTACACCGACACCGTGATGACGCAGTGTCACTGCTGGCTCCTGCTGCGCAGTGTTCGAGCGTGTTTGCTTTTTGCTCCGGCGCAATAAAGGGGAATAAAAGACTAAAACCTTCGGTGCTGTGCTCTGCTTTTAGGTCTCCCTGTGGAGGACAGTCGTTGTGTTTCTGCCCCATGACCTGATGTGGGTGCAAGCTCGTGGCTCGCAGCAGGCACCTCTGCTGCCTTTATTTCCAGCCATGCCCGCTAGAACAATTCAGGCAGGACATCAGCGGTAAGCCTGTTGTGAAGGTTCATGCAAGAGGTCAGTTGTCTTCTCATCAAGGGATCAGAAGTTAATTCTGACTAAGGATATTTAGTAATTAAACTGCCCGACCTAGAGCACTCCAGCCTCGCCATGCAGAAGGGGAACTGCTCGCCGTTGGCCTGACTGCTCTCCTGAGCCACCAGCAGCTCCCACTTCCCATCACGGCATGTTGTCTGGTCTCTGCTGGGGTCTCCAGTGGTGACCAAAGGGTTGGGAGATGCTGGGAGTTTGCTGTTGCCCACCGGAGGTTCCCAGCTGGAGAACGTGTTGGGAAGAGGGAAGAACTGTGTTTTGTTAATGCACTGGAAGACAGCACTAAATTGAACTGAAACTCCTTTTCTCTCTTGGCTTCCTTATAAAAACTGTGCCCTGTGAAACAAAACGCAAGACAATACCGAAAACCAGAAACAAACCAAAATAAACCCCCGCTTATGCTGCCCTCGCTCCAGCTATATCCATACAGATGTCTTTCCGTCTTTACTGCTCGAGCTCCCCTTCTCCAAGCAGGCCTTGGGCTTAGCACCTTGTTTCTCCTGGGCGGTGTTGGCCCTGTTCTGCTCTACCACCGTGCCACCCGAGGCGGGGCTGCTGGTGCGAGAAGGTTGCGTGTTGGCCTGGGTGCTGCTGTAGCTCTGAAACGCTATGTCTAACTGCTCCTGGGCCACTCGCAAGTGTTTGTGAAGGGTGGACAAGTCTGCCGGGAGGTTCTCATCCGGGCTGGTGCACTGCTGCTCCTGAGCCACGTTAGCCAAGTTCTGCTCATGAGCCATCAGGCTGTTGGGGATCTTGGTGGGCTTCTCTGATTTCACGACCAGGTTGTACTCAGGAGGGCAGGAGATGTTCTTTGGGTAGGCATAGTTGTAAGGAGGTTGCCTAAAGCTGTTGATTTTCCGGTTGCGAATGGCATCTCGGATGGTCCCAAACCCCAGGTGAAACATCTCGCACATGTTCAGCAATAAGCAGAGGCAGCTCACGACGTACATCACCAGGAGAAAGATGGTCTTCTCAGTCGGCCGGGACACGAAGCAGTCCACAGTGTGAGGGCAAGGGACTCTGTTGCAGACGTAATAGGCTTCTACCTCAAACCCGTAGAGCAAGTACTGCCCTATCAAGAAGCAAACTTCGAACGAAGCTCTGGTAAGCAGCTGGAAGACATAGATTTTCATCAGTCCTTCTTGCTGGATGCGCCTCCTCCCGTCGTGCTTTTGTTGCTCTTTGCTTTTGGGCTTGGCTTTGGCTTTCTCTTTTTCTGCCGCGTCGTCAGAGATCATGGGCTCCTCTTCGTCAGCCTCCATGGGGTCCTCCATGTTACGCACCGCCTGCCAGTTCAGAGCAAACTGCTTCTTCTTCTTGAAGCCCTTGAACTTCTTCTCCTCCTCCGCCGACCGGGCGATCCTGTGGATGGCATAGCCCAGGTACATGACCGAAGGGGTGGAGATCACGATGATCTGGAAGACCCAGAACCTGACGTGTGACAGCGGCGCAAAGGCATCGTAACAGACGTTGTCGCAGCCGGGCTGCTTGGTGTTACAGGTGAACTTGCTCTGCTCATCGGAGTAGATGGACTCCCCCCCCACCGCTGTCAAGACGATGCGGAAGACGATGAGCACGGTCAGCCAGACCTTCCCCACGAAGGTGGAGTGATTGTGAATCTCTTCTAGCAGGCGGGTGAGAAAGCTCCAGCTCATGTTGGTCATAAGGGCTACTCAGTTATGACCTGCAGGAAGAGGAGGAAGAAAGAAACATAGCCGTGAGTTACCATCGGTGGCTGCAGTCGGCGACACGGCTGTGACACTGGCACATCTGAGACAGGTGACTGGATCTTCAAGAGACACCCTTCCCTACTGAGACCATGAGATGGGGCTGACCACCTCGGCACAGGGGAAAGAGCCGTGGCCAGTGTCGGGACGTGCGGCACCACCGTAATCGGAGGCAGGGATACCTGGCAGCGCTCATAAACGCAGACGAGTAATGCAACAAGCCGCAGCACCTCCTACGTTCACCACTACCTGCTTTGTTGCCAGTTTCAAGACGTTGCTCAGCTGTAAGAAGGGTTTGGGTGACTGTAAAAGTGAACGCAAGGCACCACGGAAGACACCTACGCACCAAAAAAGTGCTTGACCTCTGCTAATCTCTTGCTTGCATGCCGTGGGCTCCAGCGCCTGAGCTGAAAGTGGGAGTAGAGGATGCTACCCACATCACAGAGACTTGCGCTGCCGAAGTAGCTTTCCTTAGGAAACCCAGAAAAATGCAAAGAATCAGCAAAAGAATGGGAATATTTATGTTTACAGGCTGATGGCCCTTTTAAGTTCCTTTTGAAAAAAGAACAAAACAAAAGTTTAATCAAATGCAGACTGTTTTAAAAATAAACTTGGAGAATATTTAGAGAAAACCACGCATTTATTAGAAGACCTGGGCAGCTGGGGAGGAAGAGCTTGTAATAACCATTTTGTGTTTAGCTTAACATGCAAAGGGGCCTCAGCTCAAGCCCCTGGGGTGACCCCAGGCACCGTGGAAGGCAGGCAGCAATTGCACTGCTTCACTGGCCGAAGCCCTGACGGACACTGAGGAGTGAGAGGGTGGTGAGGCACTGGAACAGGTTGCCCAGAGATGTAGTGGATGCCCCATCCCTGGCTGTCTTCAAGGCCAGGCTGGATGAGGCTTTGAGCAACCTGGTCTAGTGCAAGGTGTCCCTGCCCATGGCAGGGGGGTTGGAACTAGATGACCTTTAAGGTCCCTTCCAACCCAAACCATTCTGTGATTCTATGATTCTATGTGAGAGCAGTTGGGAAAGCACTCAGACCCCAAGGGCGCCATGGCAGGGGAGAGCCGGGCTCTCACCCCAGGGCAGCAGAGGATGGGCTCATTCTTCCTGTTCCCCTGCATCTCTCTTCTGAATCATCCTCCGGCTCGTCAGGGAGCTCACCGACCTTGCGTGCACGCAGACACCTGAGGGCAGGCAGGAAAGTAGGAGTCTGCGAGCCCACCCCAGCCAGGAACTGATGCTTACCACCGCAGCCAGGAGCAGTGGTGGCAGACACAGGAGCCAGGGTCGTGAGTATAGACACAGCGTGGAGTAGCACATGGCAGCGGTGCGTTATGGCTCAGCAGGAGCTGTCCCGGCCCTGGCTGCTCCCCTGCGGTCCCCCACGATCAAGCCGAGGAAGAGGAAGGAGCTGTTGTCCGTGATAGAGCACGGACACCAAAACCACCACCATGCTGGCTGAGCGTGGCCGGGTGGAGGTGAATATCCAGGAGGGAAATTGATGCCATGAGACATGACCCTGGTCCTAACCTGCCTCTGCACCAATTTATATGGAGACACAGAACTACGCCCAAAGGTTTCTGTGGCACAAACCGGGCTTCGACCCCATGGCCCGTGCCAGGCGCAGGGTGGGAGCAGCCAGCAGCATCAGCCACGGGCACAGCCTTGCGCGGGGGAGCAAGGAGGGAAACGTGCCGCGCACTCTTCTCCCCAACGAGCCCTTCTGGAACGTGGTTTTGCTCACGCTGCTCCTTAGGACGGGAGCCAAACAGCGCTGGTTTGCTCAGCGCTCGCCTTCGTGCTGCCCCGGAAGGCAGCGGCGTGGCCCAAAGCCTGAGATGCAGTGAAATTCTTCTGCTGTCGAGGGCTCTCGAGAGCAGGCAGATGGAATTTTCTAACCCTGCTATTTCTAGATCAAACAAATCCTCTGCGAACCTAAACCCCCAAGTCTTCACACGCCAGACCGAGATGGCGGGAGCACTCTGCAGGTGGTGGGCTGTTATTCCTCTCCCACAGCTGGAGAAACTGAGGCAGGGAGCAGAGCGACAGCTCGCTCCAGGCTGGGTAACGAGCCGGAAGAAGAGGTGGGGAAGGTCTCTTCTCTGCCCTCAATTTACCTGGGGAAGCACAAAAGCTCTCAAAGCTGCTGGGACCAGAATCCCGACCTCCTGCCCCAAAATGATGCCTTGGACCAAGTGGTCAGTACAGCAAGTCTGCTGCAGAAGCAGACCAGCCACTGCAGAAGAATGTGAGAAGTGATCCCCACAGAGGTATTCTTCATTTACTGAGCAAATTGGGTTTATTCGGAGGCGAGGTGAGAAAGCATCCCCTTCGAGTGCCTTTTTTGCTCCTTTAAAGTGGATAAAGTGTCTCTAACCCTCCCTCTGATTTGTTTCCCCGTTCAGATATGGGCAAAACGGGGTGTTAAATGATTTGCAGGATTAATCTGGGCACTCGGCCAAGCTCCAGTGGACAGGGTCTGGGAAGGGAAGACCCCGCTGGGTGCAGCGATGGCTCGCTGCGGGACACGCTGCATCTGTCTCTGGAGCATCCGCGTCCGGCTGAGGCAGGGCTGGGGCTCGGATCGAGCACACGTCGGCCCCCACCTCCCCACCTGCCAGCTCCCGTCTGCATCCCCCGTGAGCTGCAAGCCCCAAGTTGTCCTAAACCAAGGGCTTCCAATGCCCTGTAGAGCAGTTCATTGACCATTTCCGTGCTCAGCTGAATGGTTTATGAGGTCTAGGCCGGGGGTGATTTATCATTTGGCAAGTGTTACCCAAGGACACTGTTCCCAAGGCTCGGACTCACTCCCAGCAGCAGTTTTGCTGGGGCAGGGAGGGTCTAATCAAGGCAGTGATGGCTTTTGGAGTAAATAGTCAAGTTTTGATCTGATATTAGTCAGGGTGGTTAGCAAACACCCACTGGGCCATGCATTTTAGAAAGGAGCACCTGCATCGGTTCAAAACACTCACAAACCTCCTGAGTCAGGGAAAAGGAAATAAACTATGAAATACCAGAAGGGGTGCGTCGTTGCTTTGAGAAGGCCACCTCTGGTCGCCAGCCACCAGCCTGAGCTGTTGGTCCTGCCACTGCCACCGCGGTCAGCGCATCTGGATCTGCAGGAACAGCTGCAGGAAACAGCCTCCAGCTGTTTCTGTGCCCCTGGGACCCCACTGCTGCCCCTGTGTATGAACACACCTATTAACGCTTGCTGTGTGTCCATCCACTCGCCTGGCACCGTGTTTCAAAGCAGGAGCTGAAGGAAACGGGTTAAAAAGCTCTTCTGCAATCAGTTTGGTTAAACTTCCAGTGGTCACTTCCTAGGAAGAGCACATTACGAGATTCCAATGCTTTTAATTGCCTGGGAGAGTTAGTACACTATTATATTTTGAAAACAATCATAACGCGAACAAGCTCCCGAGGAAGGATTTGGTGACATTGCTTTTGTTGCCAAATGGGATGGTACTAGGAAAAGACTATCAAAGCCCCAAAAATGGATTTTTGCACCTTCTGTGCGCTTCAGACCTAACTCCTCCATGCAATGGAAAAGTTACACCATGGAAAATAATCCTGAGTGGACCTACAGCAGGTAGACGGATTAGATGAGGGGATTCGTGTCGCTGAGCTACCTGCCGGAGTGATCGCATGGGTCCTCACCCACCACTCCTCTGGCTTGGCAACCCGTTCCTTCAGCCACCTATCTGCACACGTTTTCCCCGAGCTAGCCGACACGCGGGGTGCGAAACGCGGGCTGGGCACAAGCTTCACTCTGAAACAGCTACAAAGGGAGCGGTTGGACCTCTCAACCTGCCAGCAGCATTTCCAGCGCCCTTGGCTCAGCCTAAGGCAGGGAAAACTGTGCGTAGCCAGGTGCAGGAATGAGCTGCTGGCTCCGCGTTCTCCTCAGGGTTACTTCCCGAAACTTGCCCAGCCCTCTGCGCACTCGCAGGAACAACGCTTGGAACTGGGAAAACTTTAAAACCTGAGTCTAACTAAGCAGATGAAGGAAAAAAAACCAAATCTGTGCTAGCTGGACGTCCTTCCTTTCTGTGCGGTTCCCCCAGCGCTGCTTAAAGTGCAGGGAAAAGAACAGGAGAAGTCTAACTAAGCAGATGAAGGAAAAAACCACAAATCTGTGCTAGCTGGATGTCCTTCCTTTCCGCACGGTTCCCCCAGCGCTGCTTAAACTGCAGGGAAAAGAACGGGAGAAAAGGTACTTACAGAGACATGGTGCTTCTCGCGGGGGCTTTCCCTCCTCCACCGACATTCCTGTGCCGCCAGCCCTCCGCCTTGCCCTAGATAAACGCCCGCCGCCTCGGTCCGGCCATGCCCCGGCAGTTGGAAATCGGAGCTCAAGGGAAATATTTAACGTGATGTCAAACCCCGCCTCTGCAGCGGCCGAGCACCCACCGCCGGGAAGTCCTGCCCGAGACGCCTGCACCCCGACGGCCAGTCCCACCGCCGCCCCAGCCCCTCGTCCCTCGCCAAGCCT
>NW_010274808.1:13684-39930 GCF_000690775.1 Eurypyga helias | reverse complement strand
CTCGGGAGACGGAGGGAAGGTGCTATGTTACATCTACCGGGGAAGAAAAGGGGCACTGGCTTTAAATCCAAACAAACCGCCGGGTCTGGTTTTAGAAATGCTGCCTGGAATTCTGCTGCCGAGCTCTTGAGCCGGTTGGAAGTAAATGAATAGCATCAGCTAGTGGCACTGGTAACAGATGTGTAAGACAGAGAGCATGACTAATAGGGAACATGTGGAAAACACATTTTGGCAAAAGCTCCTCGGTTGCTGGGGAAAAAGAAAAAAAAAGTTAAAAAAAGAGTCAAAGCTCACTAGGGAAAAAACTGCTCCCAAGTTCCTGCTTTGCTGCACCCCTGGGAGAGGTTTCTCTGCAAGAGGTGGTGCCTCTCCCTCCAAGCTGGTGGATGGGAGCAGAGAGCAGATGCAGGATGGGGAAGGGGGTTTGAGCGCACACAGAGCCTTTTCGGCTTCTTTGCAGGGGGAAGAAGTAAGTATGGGAATATACATGAAGCCTAAGGCAAGGGGAGAAGAAATTCTCCATCCAGATAGTCCAGGGATCGCCTCTCATGCCTGCTCCATCCCTGGGGAGCTCTGTCAATGCCATCCCAGTGGGATCAGGGCTCTGGGTATCTGCTGAGATGGAAGTGGAGAGTCAAGGCAGAAGTCTGCCCAGGAGCCAGCGAGGAGGAGGAGGAAGGAAGCGACAGCAGCAGCCAAGAAGTCACAAAAAGGATCAGACCCAGCCTTGGAGAGGAGAAAGCATGGGGGACTACAAGGGCCTGTAGTGACAGGACAGGGGGTAAGGGGTTTAAATTGAAAGTGGGGAGATTGAGATTGGATATCAGGAAGAAGCTCTTCATGGAGAGAGTGGGGGGGCACAGGCACAGGTTGCCCAGAGAAGCTGTGGATGCCCCATCCCTGGAAGTGTCCAAGGCCAGGCTGGATGAGGCTTGGAGCAACCTGGTCTAGTGGAAGGTGTCCCTGCCCATGGCAGGGGGGTTGGAACTGGATGATCTTTAAGGTCCCTTCCAACCCAAACCAGTTTGAGATTCGATGATTCTAGGAGTTTGATCAAGGAGGACTTTTGAAACCATACGGTTTATTTGGGACTTTCATCCCTGGTCCTAATGAAGCAGGATATTCACTCTGCTGTCAGACCCCTGGTTTCCCAAAGAGCCTGAAGGGACGCGGAGGGACAATTCCTGCTTGCTGGAGCATGTCACGCCAACACTCTTGCAAGCAGCAGCATCCCCTGCACCGCTCCATGCCGGCTGACGCTTCAGCTGTGCTGCTGGAAGTTGCTCTGCGAGAGCCCAGGAGCGTGTGAGCCTCTGCTGACACCAGAGCTCGGCTGCCTGACAGGACCCCACTACAGCTAAGGGGGTCTCCAGGTTATGTAGTGTTTATGGAGACACTGCAGTAACTTTCCTGAAGGTTTTAAAGTTATAAAGTTATTTAAGTTACAAACTAATTCAGCATACACAGTGGTAAGTTAATTCGATGATACGTTTAAAATAGCAGAGTGCAGTGACTTTAATAGTACAACATTTGCAAGGCTTGTATTATCTAAATCAGTTTAAGTCTGATACACTACACCAAGACAAACCCAAAGAATCATAGAATCATAGAATCATAGAATGGTTTGGATTGGAAGGGACCTTAAAGATCATCTAGTTCCAACCTCCCTGCCATGAGCAGGGACACATTCCACTAGACCAGGTTGCTCCAAGCCTCATCCAGCCTGGCCTTGGATACTTTCAGGGATTGGGCATCCACAGCTTCTCTGGGCAAGGGAGCACCAGGGCTGGAGATCTCCTCCAGCAACAGCCCCACCTCCTTGGAGATCTCCCAGCAGGACCCCTTTGAGGGGGAGAAACTGTGCAGTGAGCCAAGGCCACATAACCCCTGCGTGTTCCTGGGGTTGGGTTTGGCCTCTGGCATGCCGAGGCAGCGATCTCCTTGCCTACCTGCTCCTTCAAGTCTGTAGACAGTGTGGTGGATCACACTGTCATCACCTCCACGTGGTCCTTGGGCACGTCCCTCCCAAGCAGGGACCCCACAGCTTCCAACCCCTCACACCCTCTACTTCTAAAAGACAAGTCCTGTGAGCTCCATCAGACCTGAGGGACGGCCATCGGGATCTCATTCCCATCAAAGAACCGTGGTGCAACTTCCACCCGCTCCAGCCAGTGCAGGATGGGGCTGCAGAGAAGTATTATTAGTTATTTAAAAATAACCAGCTGAGAACAACTTCCAGGCTCTGCAGGACTGTGGGCAGCAACTTAGAGATAAAAGGCAGCTCAGCACGGTCCCTGTCCCGTGGGTCACGCAGCCCTTCCCGGCCCTTCGCGTTCTAACCGCACGGGTTATTTATACACACAGCAATCTCCTCTGGTGGAAGTTTCCTCGGGCTGAGCTGAGCAGCATCTGCTCCGGCTCCAGTCTCCTGCCCAGCAGGTCTGGCCGTTGCACCGTCAGGGATCGTGTGGTTCCCATCACCAACCCATCACCCCTGGGCCTGGGGAAGGAGGCAGAGGGCTGGAGGCAGAGCCAGCGCCGTGCCTCTTCTCCCGCGTGCTTCAGCTGGGTTTTCACCATCCGAACAAGCTGCGTGAACGCCAAAACCTTCGCTGTGTGGGTGACAACAGCGAATGGCAGGAGTATGCTCACACTTACAAATAACTTGTGTTTTCTTCCTCCTAGGGAAGACACTGGAGAGCAGACAGAGCTTTTCCAGCCATAAATGAATGTACAGGCTAAACCAATAATAGGCACCTTTTCACTCCTGACCGACCCTTGCAGCGTTCCATGTCCTCAGTTAACGCTTGGCATTGAGGAATTTTGCAGGAATGAATGTGATGAAGCCTTGGACGCAGGGTGCTGCTGGGAGTCACCGGTCGCCTCGCCACCCAGGCACCGCTCGCGTTGCAGGGCAGCGACCTATCCATCTCTCTCTTAGGTGTCCTACTGAAATAAATAATTGCTGTGACTAAAGATAATGAGATCTGGTGTAACGCCTCCCCGCTATGGCAGTGACAAGTAGCAACCCATAATTATCCACTCTGGCCACAAATCTACAAAGCTCTATCCTGTATTGTGGCTGAGAGTTGGTTTTCTTCTCTGATCTTCACCTTTTGGATTTTCATTCGATCTGTTTTAAAAGTAAACGGAATGAAGAAACGCATCCTCGTTCAAATGATAAGCCAGCTTTTTAACACAAGGCTCAGGAAGCAACATCACTGTGCTGAGACAAGTGTCACAAAACGGGAATAAATCCAAAATGTCCATTTTTTACCTCATTGGAAATTGCTGGATTTAAATTAGGAGACTCGTAATTTAATATCTGAGAGGCAAAACCACTAGAATACCACAAACGAGGGCAGAGATTGAAGCAGCAGTTTTACTTCCTACCTTTTCGTCTCCCAGTAACTTCACTAACCTTTCTCCCATGACCTACGGACGTGGGATGTGGGGCACATCTTCACCCTTGGAGGCCATGGGTGCCATCTGCTTTGACAGGGGTTTGTGACGGAAGGGGTGACAAAGGCACTGCCTGAAAGGAAATACTGGACTGGGGAAATGCTCCACCTTTTTCTGCATAAAGTCCCCTGCGGAACTGCTGAATTTTATTACTACTTTTGTTATTGAGTAATTTGGTGGCAGTTAAGAGAGAAAAAAAAAGGGGATCTGGGCGGGTCAGAGCTTTGCCAGTGAACGAGAGAGTCACGGAAAGGCACGCTGCCGTCTTATCTTTGCAAGTGAAAGTGGCACGTTAAAACCCTGCAGCTACACGGGAACAGAGTCAGGTTCTAATTTCACTGGTGTCTCTGCACTGTCACTGCAGCCCCGTGCCTTTGGCAGAGCCCCACAGTTCCGGAAATGGCTGTAAGTGGGTTTTTTTCCCCCCACATAAAGATGTGCTTCGGGGAGTGGCAACTGCCTCAGTGCATCCTCCATTCCTCCCATCCTCCTCGTCCCGCTGTCATCCACGTTGGCTTAGAGCACGCAAGGGTGGGGGGATTGATGGGTTTCGGAGAGGGCTCGGGCTCAGTTTTGACAGGTTTGGTTGAAGTCAACCTTACAACCTTACCATTTTTAATAGCCGGTCCCAGGGCACGTGCCTGGTGACAGGACCAGGTCAACAAAGCACCACAGAAAGGTCTGAGTAGGTATCTCACGGGGGTGCTTCCAAAGTTGCGTTCCATTTTCGGATGGGAAAGAGGCCATCAGCACCCAGCGGAGCTCCTGCTTCATGCCTGGAGTCTCCAGAGGCTTCAGCAACCCAAGGACCCAAGTTGTGTCGTTGGCCCCATGACATGCTGACTGGGCTGGGGACTTCTGCTGGGACACAGAGACATGGTCTCTTGCGTTAGGGTGCTTTGGGACAGGCCAGCCCCTTCCAGCAAGGGCAGAGGCAACGTACTGGGATAGGACTTGGGTTTATGGATGGAGGGACCACGCCTTGGGACAGCTCCAGCTGCGGAAACAGCCCATTCACCCACGAAACGGGATCTGAACCAACACCCCTGTTTATGGCTGACGTCATCAAGGCCAACTGTGGACATCCCGGGGACCCGTTCAGGAGCTGCAATGCAGAGAGAGGAGGGATGGGATGGGAATGGCTGCAGTGAGCCTCAACTCAATCCCCCCAGCCAAGGACCTCTGGGCTCCCTTTCAGTCCCACCGTGCTCCCTAGCTTAACCCAGAAAAAAATCCCAGTTGTGCAAACTTATAGAATCATAGAATTACAGAATGGTTTGGGCTGGAAGGGACCTTAAAGATCATCTAGTTCCAACCTCCCTGCCATGGGCAGGGACACCTTCCACTAGACCAGGTTGCTCCAAGCCTCATCCAGCCTGACCTTGAACACTTCCAGGGATGGGGCATCCACAGCTTCTCCGGGCAACCTGTCCCAGTGCCTCCCCACCGTCTGTGGGAAGAACTTCTACCTGATGTCTAATCTAAACCTCCCCACTTTCAATTTAAATCCATTACCCCTTGTCCTGTCACTAGAGGCCCTTGTAAAAAGTCCCCTCCCAGCTTCCCTCCTTCCTCTAGAGCTTTCGGGATTCTCCAAAATTCGGGACTAATCAGGGATTGCATCGTTAAGAACTCAGCCAAAACTTCAACTCTCTTCAACAAAAATATTTACAGGTGGCAGAAAATCTGTATCAGTGTCTGTTGCTAAAAACTGCTTCATCACAAACCTCTGAGCGGGCTTTTTGGGCCAGTGGTGATGACAAGCCCAGCGCCAACGCGCCGTCGGGATGACAGAGAGACAAGGAGGTCTCTACCTACTCATCCACAGGTTGGGGTTTTTTCCGCTTCCAGCTCAGCCTGTTGGATGAGCCCAAGAAGGTTTTGATCTGGATCAGGACATTGAGGTTGGTCTGTTGGTCTTGCAAGGACCAAACGGAGAAAATCCGGTCTTCCACGTTTTTCCAAAGCCCGTGGGGATTTTGGCTGCACAATGTAAGGATGTTTGAGCAGAAGGTGAAGGCTGCTTTCCTTCACGCGCTCTGAAAATACAAACTCTGGCTCTTGCCATGAAATTCGGACCACGGTTATGCCTCAGTTAGCCCAGAAGATAGGTCAGAAAACAGAATTTCTGTTAATTCTGGTTTGTGACTGGCGCCAAAAGGCAATGCTGTTAGCAGAATGAGGAACATCTCTGCTGAAAAAGAGTGAAATGTTTCCCTTGGGTATCACTGACTGCTGACGGCGGAAAGGTAAAAGCACTTCACTCTGAAAATGACCAAAAAAACAACCTGATACGGTGAAATAACAGTAAGATTGAAATTCCAAAGTACAAAAGCCCAGGGAAAGCGTTTAAGCAGCGGCTGGAAAGCAGAAGCAGTTTATTCCAGCCCTTCCCAGCTGACAGTTTCGCTGTGATGGACACATTCTTGAGATCAACCTCAGTGTTGACAAAGCCATGTGTTTTTTTCTGACGGGAACCTTTCTGGTGAAGTTTTCAAGGTCGGCGAGATAAGACGGGCCGATGTACCGAAAGGTGGCACAAAGGGACTCGTGGACAGCCCCGGGGACGTGGCTCAGCAAAGCCCTTTATGGCGTTTTTTTTCCCTGCGTCTGTTCCTGCTCCAAAGAAAGCATCTGCCTCCATAGTCAGGGGTCAGGTCAAGCGGTTATTCCCTTCTCTATTTGCTTCCCTTTCCTGAAGTAGACAGAGAAGCAATGGGAATACAAGGCCAACTCCAACCGCGCCCGGATGGGGTCGTACCTGGCGCTAGCGCTACCCACATCGCTCCTGCGAACCCACCGCGGTTCCCCGAGCTCTCATAACAGGAAGCAATAAACTTTCCAGCCGGCGTTCCCAGCCCCGGCTGGCCTGCAGCACAACCCTGTGAAGCCAAGCCAGGCTTGACTTGTAGGTCTTCCTGAATTTGTACAGAAGAGTGAAAAAGAATTAAAAAAAAAAAAAATTCAATAAAAATCAGAGGAAACCCATCCGCCGGCGAAAAGGGCCGTGCAAAAGTTCACGGCCCACCGCCTCCTCCTCTCATTGTCCCCGCGGCCGCTCCTCCAGCGGCAGTTCACCGAGCAGCCGTGCGCTAACGGGGGCAGAGGAAAAATGCCAGGTTCATGGGAAAGATTAGGGAATGCTGGAAAAAAAAAAAAGCCAAGCGGACACATTTTTGGCTGCTCCAGAAAGGCGGTGGGTTGGGTTTTTTTTCCCCTAACACCTGCGGATGGGCAGGGATGGTGTGTTAGCTTGGAAGAACCCCAGGAAAAGGGGGCAGGAGAGAGGGGAGCGGGGGCAGAGGTTGGATGCTCAGCCATGGCTGCTGGGCTCGGTTCAAGAGCTGCTGGGCTCGGTCCCCGGCTCGCAGTGAGGGGAACGGCTTCCCCGCTCTTCAGCTGCGTGAAAACCACGTGCAGTGTCGGGGGGGCGGGAGTGGGATGGGGATGGGAGCAGCCAGCGACTCTGCACAGGGATGAACATCTCGGACACAGCCTGAGGGCAACGCCAGCGACCCCACCAAGCGAAGGTGGAAGAGTTGTGTCCTCTGGATCCATGCAAGCAAAGCAGGACACGCCCGGACCTCCTCCAGCTTTCCTCACCAAACCCCTCTTGCAAATACCTGCAAACACAGACAGTTTTGGGGTTTCTTGTGGAAAATTCTTTGCAACCACACAGGCAGGCTGCTGATTCCGAGAGTTTGACTCTGTTTGGAGCAGCAGTTCCAATGAGAAAAATGATGGTGTTGTCTCTGCCATCCGCCAGACACCGGGACGCACAACCGTCACCGCGACAGGAGGGACAACCTGTGCACATCCAGCCCCGGTCTGGCCAGGACATCAGCCCCATTATATGTAGGGTCTCCCACCAGGATTTAAACAAGGTTCATATGGGTTGGGGCAACCCAAGGAGAACCTGCCCTTGGCTCTGGCTGAAGGTCACTTTTGCCTCCAGTAAAGGACACGGTGACCCGCCACAAACCACGGCCCCCTTTGCCAAAGTGGAGACTCAGCTCTACAGGTTCAAGCTCGATCCTGAGCTGCCAGCCACCTTCCCAAACCACAAGTGCAGTAGGGACAGGGGATGTGATGGAGTCACCCCTGACTGCAGGAGAAGCCCAGCAAGAGAACTGCATCCAAAGTTATCTTTACTACCCCAAAATATCTAACCAAAGTGCAGGTTAAAGGAACTGTGTCACAACCCTAACAAGGACAGAAGCTGACAGTGACCAAGAGCCCCAGAGATCGGTGCAGGAACGGGACTCGTGGCATCCAGCCCAGCTACGTTAGCCAGCTCCAAGCTCTACCGGCCTTCACATGATGCTCCCTCATCCAGCCTTGGCCCTACCTGGAGTGCTGCGTCCAGCTGTGGAACCCTCAACATCAGAAGGATATTGACCAGTTGGAGCGAGTCCAGAGGAGGCCACGAAGATGCTCCAAGGGCTGGAGCACCTCTGCCATGGGGACAGGCTGGGAGAGTTGGGCTGGTTCAGCCTGGAGAAGAGAAGGCTCCGGGGAGACCTTATAGCACCTTCCAGTACCTGAAGGGGCTACAAGGAAGCGGGGGGGGACTTTTTACAAGAGCCTGTAGTGACAGGACAAGGGGTAACGGGTTTAAATTGAAAGTGGGGAGGTTTAGATTAGATATCAGGAAGAAGTTCTTCCTGGAGAGCTTGGGGAGGCACTGGGACAGGTTGCCCAGAGAAGCTGTGGATGCCCCATCCCTGGAAGTGTTCAAGGCCAGGCTGGATGAGGCTTGGAGCAACCTGGTCTAGTGGAAGGTGTCCCTGCCCATGGCAGGGGGGGTGGAACTGGATGATCTTTAAGGTCTCTTCAACACAAACCATTCTGTGATTCTATGATTCTACATCATGATGGCTGCGCGACTGCCCTGTCCTACACCGTCCTCTGGGCAGAACACATGCCTTACCGTGTGGCTAAAGACCTCTTCTGAGGTGAAGATCAGGGAACAGGAGTTCTGAGACGAAGCAAAGTCTTACCTGAACTGGGGCATGTGCATCTGAGACACTAAACCTCTCTGAACTTCCCAACACTTGTCACTGGAGCACCTATTACCCAGCCTCCTGGCTTTGGAGGAGCCTCTGACATGCCAGGTCAGATAGAGCCGTAACAGCGCGGCCACTCCATGACCCAAGTGTTGTGTGAATGGGGACAAGGGCCAGGGTTGGCTGCCAAACCCTTCCTTCCCGCTGCATAAACCCATCCCCGCTCCCTCCCCAAATAAACGCTGTGCTGCAGACCTGCCACCCGAAATCACCACAACATCCTCCTGAGCTCAGCCCTGGCCACCTGGGCACCAGACCCCTCCTCTCGCTCCAAAAAATATCCAACATCAGCTGAATGATGTTGAAGACAAGAAAGCCAAACACCGAAGTGAAAATGCCAGACACTTGGATGCGACTTTATGGCCCATTCTTCCATTACTAATAAGGTCTAAACACAGCTAAAAGGGAAGAGAGAGACTTGAACAAGATAAATGAGGACACAAACGGGTTGGACGTGCTTTTGCCAACTGTTCTTAGATAACAGACACAACAGAAAATAAAGAAAATAAAGGAAATGTTATTACTACAAGTGCTTTCCTACCCTTCTGGCCGGGTTCCCAGCAGGACCGGGACAGGTTTCACTGAGATCTATTGTTACACCAGTATCACCAGTAACTATTTAAATAACTGCTTTGGTAATTCTGCAGACATAATTACACAACCGTGTTTACATGCAGAGAAGAGGAAGAGGAGAGAGAAAAGCTCCGAGCCCGTCGCTGGGTGAGCGGTACAGTACCTTCTCCGGGAGCCCGGAGGACGGGAGCATCAGCGAAGGCTGGCCAGTCTGATCCAAAGGCGAGCGCGAGGTGGGTAAAGGACGGGAGCTTTCCTGGACGTGTTTACATAGGTGGGCCCCCACCCGCTGACGCCGGAGAGGTCAGCAGCTCGTGCCTCACATCTGGACACCACTGGGTCCCCCGTGCCAAGAAGGGAGACCACATGTCTTTTCAGCCCCCAAGCTCACAGGACTGGAGGGGTGTTGAATCAGTGTCGCTCCTTCCCTTCCAGAGGTAGACAGCGGGGTGGAGCAGGTGCCCTCAGGTTGGCATCTGGGTAGGAACGGAGCCAGTCCCATCTGGCCCTGTGCCATGCTGACGCTCGAAGCAAGGATTGACTTTGAGATCTGCAGGGATAGAGGTCCAAGCCTTTGGGCATCCAATGGGATGCTGGCAGCACCTTCTTCACCCCCTCCACCTCACTGGGCACGAGCACACACCTGCCTGTCTGCCGTGCTGGGCATACAGCAATCAAAACCCTACACCAGCACCACCAAACCCTACACCAGCACCACCAAACCCTACACAAGCCCCACCAAACCCTATACCAGCACCCTCAAACTGTTCATCACTTCCCTCAAACCCTGCAGCATCCCCCCAACCCATGATGCCCCTCTACTGGGACCATGGGCCATAGGTCTCATCATTCCCCAGACACCCCTCACCAGCCTTGCTGCCTGCCCTGTCCTACCAAAGGATGGACCGAGGTTGTTTCTGCTGCCCATCTGCTTTCACCCTACACAGTGCCAGGTAGGAAGGAGCCAGGAGACCTGAGCTGCAGCCAGATGCAGACCTCCAATGGCACCTTCCTTGCTGCAGCACTGCCCTCCTGGACACAGGACCTGTTGCATGACCCCTGCTGTAGGACAGCATAACCTCTTACGGTCTCAATCCTTCAGGAACACACGGGGCTGTGCAGGTTGTTGGTCCCCAGGTGGTCACCCACGCTCGCTGCCCCTTGGGAAGCCAGCAACAGGTTGTGCTCCAGCGCGAGCAGGAACACTGCTTTACAACAGGTTGCTGCGGGGAGCGAGCAGCAATAAAAAGCTGGAGAGAAGAAAGGGTAATATTGAATCCAGCTGTGAAAACAAAGATTAAAACCCTCTGAGCCTACAACCTCCCTTGGCCAACGCGCGGGGAAAAAACGCGCCAACATTAATTCCTCTCCTCATGTCCATCCAAAAGATATTTTTTCATGAATGAGCATGTTGAGGCGGAAGGGGAAGGAAGGGAGATGCAGGAGGAGGAGGTGGACAGCCCTTCCACGCCTTTTACACAGGGGAACCTCTGCAGGCAGGGCTGTGGGTCTGAGCCAACGATGTTCCAGCAGGCAGCTAGAGGAGGCTTTTCTCTCTTTGCTTATACAACACGCTGGTCCTGAAAGTAGAGATCCCCCCAAGGGAGCTCCAGGCACGTGGGTGCAGGTTTTGCTGGAGAAGTGAGCATCTTGGGTGCATACTACCCCACTGACACCAAGTCCTCCACCACCCACTGGGATGCGGTGGGCTCCTGCTGCCGGGGCGGGTACCCCTGGCATCGCTGGGGCTTGCGTAGGGGCTAAGCACCCCTATACCAGGTACTTGGACGGTTCCCAAGCAAGGATGCGTAAAACTCCACTGTGAGGCTAGGAATGGGACATGGAGGATGCTACAGCTGCAGTTTAATCCACAATAATACCAAAATCCCTCCATGACATGCAGCAAACCCCTTCCCAGTGTCCCAGTCTTGTGCTCACATTTCTTTTCTTCCATGCTCTCTGCCAGCCCCAAACTGATTCAGCCCCCTCTGCTGATACGAACATTGCAAAAAGAGGTAAACAGCACAGAAAATGCAACAGAAGGAGGGTGCAAGAATAACAAAAACCCTGATCCCCCTTCACTTGGTGATAAATAGCCCTTAGAAGTGCCAAGTCAGGGTCTGTGACCAGAGGCAGCTATTGGGACACGTCTAGGTTTGCTGCGGGTCAACTGAGGTCCCCAGCCCACTGGATGGGCAACCAGCCCACCGCATTTCGGTATTCCAGGAAACCCCCCTGGAAATTTTCCCGACCGAATAGTTGCAATCAGTGACCTGGCCCTTACCAGACGCTGGGGAAAGAAGATGGAGTTGTGGGAGGCTCTTCTTGAAAATTCACTTTTTCCATCTCTGGTTCTTTCCCTCCCTTCCTCTCCAAGTCATCCTCCCTTTAGCCTCCAGACAGAAATAAATAAGAAACCACACCACCATCTGTGTTTCTGAGAAAGACGAAGGAGCAACAGCTTAAGGGACATGAACCAAAACCCCAAATTCCATTCTGCAGCACTGCTCTGAGGTGGGTCAGTCTGCGCACAGAGCGACAAGGTAGCGCCCTGTGTGCCACATGTGCGTCCCCGAAAAGCTGGAGCCAGGGACTCAGGGAGTCCCACAGGACTCATTGAGCCGTGATGAATACGGAGCCTGTGAGCCCCCTTACACCATTTGAAAGCAGATCTTCATCCAGCGTCATCTTTTTCCCTGTCCACCTTCTGGAGACTGGGAGCCCTCACCTCAACTTTCTGGAGCCCACACCAGGGCTGCTCGGCCAACTCTCTGCTGTCTCTAGGGTGACTCCAGGAAGAGATGAGCAGGACAGCCCTATTGCCACCTTTCCCAAAGGCAACAGCACGAGGGAGGTGTGATTTTGCCTCCTCTGAACCAGTAAGAGTCCTGCAAACCATGAGCCCTGATTGCGAGCACCAGACACAGCCATGACGAGGCAAGGGACTTGCCTGGTGGGCGATAATATCCAAACCAAGCCCAGGAGGTCCCACAGAAGGTCTCTGCCATGGCACTGCCACCCCGTCCCATGTGAGACTTGACCCCAACCAGCTACATCACTGCCTCCTGCTTAGACCCTTGACCAGATGTCATTGCATCACCCTGCCAGGATCCCAGGGTCCCCATCCCCACTGCTTTTACCTATGCTGCTGGTTCCAAAAAAAGAGCAGGCCCTCTCCTGGCACACCTGACATCACACCTCACCACCTTCAGAACCGCAGGTCCAGACCCCAGACAGCCCTTGCTCTGCTGCTGACCATTCAAACGTCCTCGCTCCACCCTCGCTTCAAAAATTCAGCTGATCAGGTGGGTTTTCACCTTTGCCCAGAGCCCATCTTTTCGGCTCTTGACTGTCCAGTTTTAACGGCCAAGAATTTCCAAAACCTGGTGGAAAAAGTAAAGCATCAGTGCAGGAGCAAAACCACCCCTGCCTTGGAGAGCGGCGTTTTCGTTTCCTGCCAGCCATCCTCTTTCAGGCACTGAGAGCAAAAAACCTTGGGCCTTTCCAACCACTAAATCACCCTGTTGGACTCATAACAAGAGGCAGCTGAGCTACACCTAGTTCCATCTATTGAAATGATGGCAACAGGCTCCATCCCACAGGAACTGACCCCTCTGTTGCCGACGCTGGTGGAAGTGCCGATGACACACGAACGTTAGTGACCATTACTAATTTCCAGCGGCGTTTGCTGAAGTTGGAACCAACACACAGTCGGATCAACACGTAGGATCAGGGGACTCAGGGTGAGACGTGGGGATGCTCAACCCCTGGGCTGCGTGGAAGGGGAATTATGGCTTTGCTCGAATTAGCCCCACCAGACTAAGCAAGGTGTATGCTGGCTAGCCAGGATGCTCTGTGTGTCAGTGTGTCTATTCCAATCGTAAAATCATGGAATATCTCGAGTTGGAAGGGACCTATGAGGGCCGTTGAGTCCAACTCTAGTTATCACACACAAGTCCTGCATTTGAAATCCTCCTGCAGCTCTTACCAAAGTCTGCCCAGCAGAACTCTGCGCACGTACTCAGCCCATCACCTCCCCATCCTGGCCAGCCCCAAGGAGAAGTCACCGCTCCCCCCGCCAGCTCCAGTTCTGTCCACTCCCTTATACAACTGGGAGTGCTATTACCTGCGATTTGGGGATTGACCCATTTCATCATTTTTCATGCCTCTCCATCCAACAGCTCCATTGATGCTGGGGAAGAGAAGGGGAATGGAGGGGGACAACGACACGTTAGGCCTCTCCACTGTGCAAGGGATGGGTGAAACGTGCATCCCTGGGCAGGTCTGTTTTTGAAAAGCAATTACTGGCAGGGAAGACGGCAAATCCTGCATTCCTCAGAAAAGGAATCCGGATGATGTCACCTCCTGCCCGGTGACAGGAACGTTCCTGCCTGCCGCGGTTCCCTCCGGGCAGCCCCTGCCTTTTCTACAAATATTAGGTTTGGCTGGTTGGAAGCTTCCCGTTACAAGGAGTAACAGCAGGATGGACTCTCCTACTGTCCGGCTTGTCTGGGTACCAGCACACTACCAAGGGCCACAGGTTGACAGAGGTTCACGCATGCCAGCCAAAATTTTACTGCCAGTCGCAGAAGTGGGTTTTTTGGGGTGATTGTTTGAGTTTTTTTAAATCTGTGGTGCAGCGCAGGCTGAGAGATACCAGAAATGTCTTAAAATAGAAGGATGCCTGCTCCAGTAAACCAGTTGTAACCAAATTTGCTCAATTTTCTAGTACATTGGGAAGCATGCAGATGTGCCTATAATGCTGTGGTCTTCTCCCCCTGCCCTTCTCGTAGGATACATCTAGTAGGATGTCTAAAGCAAGTCAGGATCTTTCCTAACCAACTGGCCAGGAATAAAGTGCCCTTTTGCCTGGAAAGGGAGCCCCAGTAGATGTTTCTGGGAAAAGGGTCGCAGGGGTATGGAGCAATTGTGGGGTGACGCGGAAGCAGGACCATGTGCAGCGCGGCTTCTCCTCGACAGGAAAAGGTCTCTCGTCGTCTCCTCCACGGCTGTTTTTTAAGGCACTTGGGTGGGATTTAGTTGCTTAAAGATGGGTGTTCAACCCCCCTTGGAGCTGAGCTCAGTGCCTACCTGGCCTCTGAGCGCTGGTCTGGGACATGTTCAGTTTCCAGCTCTTCCCTCTGCTCCTCCAAATTTCACGACATGAAATTCTCAGGACCCCGGAGACCAGAAGCACACCCTGTCCGAGATGCTGTATCCTGCAACTCCTTCCTGCTAGTCTACATTTTTAACTGCCTTTAAAAAGACCCATCCCATGCAAAGGTGCTGCTTGCACCCCACTGTCCACCCCACTTTCCTCCTCCGTGGACACAAGGAAAGGCCTGCTAGTCTACATTTTTAACTGCCCTTAAAAAGGCCCATCCCATGCAAAAGTGCTGCTTGCACCCCACTGTTCACCCACTTCTCCTTAGCACCCACGATGGAGAAGGAAAGGTGGACACAACCAGAGGGGTCAGGAACTGATCGTAAAACAGCAGATGGATAAATCGCTTCCTTATGCTCCAAGATGACCCGCTGCTGGTGCCTGAAGCAGTTTCATGCTCTGAGACTGCAGGTCTGACAGGAGAAGGACAGTCCTCAGTGGAAAAGGTTAGAAAAGCTGGAGCGGGGCTTTGTGAGATGCCTGTGGGGTTAGATTACTCCAGGTCCCACAGGTATTGATGGGATCTCACTCAAGTCCCTGATTTTTATTAAAACATGAGTTGTTCCACTGAGATCCTGGCAAAGGCACAGAGAGGAGTGATGGGGATGGAAACGAGACGCATTTTTAACACCAGCGGAAGGTATTGCCCCTGTATCCCAGTGCGTGAGATGAGCTGGTTTGAGCTGTAAAAAAAATCATGTTGAAGCAATCGCTTTTGGAGGTTTCCCAAGCTGATGCCTCTTGCATCTGCTGATCAATTCGTCCTGCCAGGCCAGGGAGGCTGCGAGCACGGATGGGAGCCTCAGGCACGACGGTCTGGCTGTCTCGGTGCCAGACGCGGCCTTCGTGGGTGTAACAGCTAAATCTGGACAGATCCCCACCGCGCTGAGGGGTGAAATAGTCCCTCCTGCCCCACGGGGACCGCAGGCTGCAGCAGCCTCTCTGGGCCAGGCGTTTTGCACAGCTTCTGGGCAGCCCGAGCCCTCCATCAACCCTTCTTCAACTCGTGTAGGACTTTCATCAGCACTCTGCTGTTTCTAAGCTCCAGCGATAAGAGGTTTCAGTGAATATTCCAAACCGTACATAAACTCCAGCCTGCCAACATAAACACCCTAAAAACCACTCCCTATAAATCATGCATCACAGCTCACCCTTGCCAGAACTATTAAAACGTTCTGGAATGGCTAAAATATGCCGTGGGCTGCCAGGAGGCTCCGCAGCCACGAAATCTGGGAGAGACATGGGATGCAAAAGCTTGCGAGAAAGCAGCTGCTCGGAGCAGAGCTTCCCCCTCGTCCTCCTACCTCGGGATCTCCGGGCGAGCTCCGCTCACGCAGGACTAAATAAATCAGCTCGTCGCCCACTCACGCCCTGGCCAGCGCGCGAAGCCTCGCATGTGTCTGCTGTTAGACGCAGGATTTCTTGCAGAAAGCTGCTTTTCCTTGCTGCTCTTCTGGCCTGGCTGCATGCATCTCCTCCTGTTTTCCAGGGCATGCCTCTCTGCTGTAACAGCAAGGAGTAAGGTTATCTTGCACGACAGCTTCGGAAGTGCCGGAGGACCAAAGCAGGAGATCAAAACCTTTCCAAGGATGTCCTTGGATCACAGCCACAAGCCAGGACATCTTGCACTCTGCATTTGCCACCAGAGCTGTCTCTCATCTCCAAGCAGAAACAGCCTCAGTCAAACCCCCACAACCTGGAAAGCCAAGAAGCGGGAGGTCTGGAGCAGCCCCTGTGCAGGGACCAGCCCCGACTCTGCTCTGTTTGCCATGGATCCCATCTGCCGAAGGACCAGAAGTACTGCAGCACGGCCAGCATCAATTTCTTCCTGATGTCCAATCTGAATCTCCCTCTTTCAGTTTAAACCTGTTACCCCTTGTCCTGTCACTCCCTGACCTTGTAAAAGTCCCCCCCAGCTTCCCTGTAGCCCCTTCAGGTACTGGGAGGTGCTATAAGGCCTCCCTGGCGCCTTCTCTCCAGGGATGCTCTGCTCCTGGAGCTCCTCACCTCTCTGCTCACATGGAGATGCTAGGCAGGTCTCCATGCCCCAGTCGGGACGGTGGGATGCCACATACTCCAAACCGGAATTCCCCACCGAACACCTTGTCCATCCTGCGCACACCTCTGGGTCCATTCAACCAGCTACCGCTGACCCCTTCTCACCCACCTTCCCCACGTTTTGTCCAGGGAGTTTGCAGCCTGAGAGCAACCACCTCCCGCCAATCCAAGCACACAACAGAGTCTCTTCCTCCGGGTGCCCTTGGAGAAGTGGCTACACGAGCGCTGAGCAGCTCCCCCCAACCGCTGCTCCACCGCGTGAGCCCCGGCAAAACCGATGGGCTGTGGCATCTGGAATGACCCTGAACACCTACACGTGGGCAACAGAAACCAGCCCGGCGCGTGCCAAATGCAGCCCGTGGAGTCTGGGTGCTGGGCTCAGCACAGGGTCCTGGCCTCGGTGGTCTCCCCTTTCCTGGGGGACCCAACCACCACCCCTGGAGAAGTCACACTAACAAATGAGGTTCTTCTGCAGCAGGGATTGCTTTGCAGTGCCTGTGGCATCGTGCTTTCTCTCTCCCCTCCCCTCCTCTTCCACAGCATCGCTTCCTTTTTATTAGCTTGATCTGTTTTGACTTGACACTCTCCAGAGCCGGGGCTGGCTCACATCTTCCCTGGAGCCAGGAGGTGCTCCCATCCCACCGATCACCAGAGGAGAGCAAAGGGCTGCTCTCCTGCTGCAGAAAGCCGCAGGGGACCTGGCAGCGCTTGCACAGGCCACCGGGTCACCAAAACACTGCCAGGGTGAGGGAGAGGACTTCTGCTCTTGCATCATGTCACTAGACAGCAGCTCCTCCCCAGGGCTCGGAGCAGAGAGATGGGCAGGGGGGGAGGCAGCGGGCAGGGGGGAGGCAGCGGGGAGCTGCCTGCACAGGAAAAGGAGGACATTCATTTCAGAGGGAACCCGGTTAACTATTTCTGTCTGGGAGCGCAGAGGAAAAGGGCTGGGCAGAGCAGCGAGCAATACCATTGTCCTCGGCAGGAAAAAAAGGGATGATAAAAACGGGCCTGGAGGAATTTGGCTCCGGCTCATGGCTGAACCGGCAGCAGGTTTCCAAAGCAGAGGCTTCCGGACGCACGGCAGGACATTCTCCAGGGCTGAAACCGATGGGGAACATCATCTGGGGTCGCGGATTGGATTAACTCTGCGCTGACCTGAAGGGTCAGAGGGAGCAGGGATTTGAGCACCCAAAGATGCCCAGGGTCACCTTCAGCCCGGTGGCTCAGCCGTGGTGGGGGACGAGCCACATTTCTGGGCTGTTTTCCTGTGATTTTGCCCATTTACATCGTGCCGGCAGCCTGCTGGTGGGCTCAGGCATGCCATCTGCGGCTCGCTGCCTCCTCCAGCTCATGTCTGCAAGGCGCTCCGCACACAGCAGACGCTTGTGGAGCTCTCGGCCGCGCGTGCGTTTCAGAGGGTGTTCAAAGGTGCGGTCAGGAATAACAAAGCAAAGCAGAAACGCAGCCTTGGGAAACGCCGAGATCCCTCAGTCCTGGGTGTGGGTTTGATCTCAGTTGAAATGGGGATGCTGCCTGTAAATTCACCCAGAAAATGGGATGTTCTGACCCCAACACCATCCTGGCCCCGAGTGCTGCTGGGTCCCCTCCCGGCCAAGGCCAGGTAGTGGTGGCATCCCCCAGAGACAACGGCCGGGGCCAAGGATGTGGAGAGTCCTTAAGGATGAGGGTGATGGGACCGAGTCTGGGGACGCTCCCAGGCCGGGGGAGCAGCGGGTAGGGGGGTGGCGTAGAGCTGCTGTGTTGGGGGACCTCAGCAGGCTGGAGAAACGGGCTGGCAGGACCCCGGTGACGTTCAACAGAGGCAAAGGGTGGCCCTGGTGTGGGACAGGACATGGGACAGCGGGGAGTGACCGGCTGCGGAGCAGCTCTGCAGACAAGGACTGGGGGTTCTGGTGAGGAGAACCTGCCTGGGGAAGAGAAAGGGTTGATCTTAGGGGTGCGTGCAGCTGCCCTGGGGGAGGTTACTGACAAAGGTGGTCCGACGCTCCTCCAGAGCGCACGCTGAAAGGCCAAGTTACAGCCAAAAAAAATTCAACTGGATATGGAATCAAGAAGTCTCTGTGAGAAACACTGGCACAGGGAGCTGGTGGAACTTCCACCCTTGGAGATAACTCTACTGGACATGGCCCTGGGCAGCTTCAACACCCTGCTCCGTGACCTCTACCTTCAGCCTTGTCCTGCACAACTCACCCTCGACATCCCCATCAGCCTCTCCCTTGCTCAACATCTCTGAGACCCTCCTCAAGGGCTTGGCTTGTCTGTATAGAGCCACCTCATGCCCTAGGGACAGCCCAGGGCGCCTGAGGTTGGGACGTGGGGCTGGCAAGCAGCCCTGGGGTCCCCACTTTCTGGGGAGGCAGACAAGAGAGCTGACGGGACACCCCACAGCACCCAAAAAAAAAAAAAAAAAGCAGGGAGCAAACCAAATTGCTCTAGCCAAGTTGGAAGTGAATTAGCAGTTTACCCACATGTGCCTTAATTAATTTATAGGACATGGCTCCTCGTTTTCTATCCATGTCCCCCATCCTCTACTGCTTCAACCCCAGGTTTCACCAATGGTGGGCGGCAACCCCGCACAAACTCCTTGATTTTCTCTTTTCCTGGCAGCAAGGAGCAGAAACCACAGTGGTTTACGTGGCCGGACACCAAGATCTCCAAGAAACAGTCTGGGTCAAAGGGAACTGCACAGCCTTAAAAATGACCCTTGGGGCTGGTTGGATGAACCCTGGGAGGAAAAGCTCCAAACAAGCCATAAATTACGGGAGAGGAGAGTCCATGGCAGTGCTGGGACCTGCTGAAATACAATGCACGTCGTACGTCACCGTCCACCTCCGCGGCGCTTTACCGGGCAAGGAGGGGTTTCCTTCTGACTCACACCGAAGAAACGCTTCTGGTATTTCGGTCTTGGACAACACCCAAGGATTGTCACAGAAATAGCAAGGGTGCACGGTACAGATTCCCTGTCAGTGACATGCCCCTTTCTCCCATTCCCGCCCGCGACTCAATCCAGCTGGGTTACGTTGGATTTCCTTCCTCTGACTTTCAGAGGAGGCTTTGGACAGGACAGATTGCCCTCCTGTGGCATTTCCAGGTAATTTGGGTGAAAGAAGGTGCCTGTGGCCTTGTAGAAACCCAAGGGACTCTCTACACCCTCCAGCTGGGGCATGAGGGTGTTTGCTCAACCCCTGCCAGGAGAGGACACGGCTCTCTTCCATTAAGCATCGCTTAAATGAATTTATTAAACCAAGCTCCTGTGCTTGGTATGGATAGATTGGCATCCCAATCCCAAGGCATTTTGGGTTGGGAGGAGATGGAGCCCCCAGCAGGCGAGAGAGAAATGCCTCCCTAGCACACATGGGGCACAGCATGGACCAGGAGGCCCCTCCAGCCCCACTCTCAGGGCATCCCTTTGATCCCTTTGTTGCAACCGAGTTTGCAACAGCTGTCAGAGCCACCTGGAATAGGAAGGATGTAGGAAAGGGTCAACCATCAACCACAAGGAAGATCTTGGGGCTTTAATGAGGATGGAACCAAGAAATGGTTGGTGGTGAGGCACTGGAACAGGTTGCCCAGAGAAGCTGTGGATGCCCCATCCCTGGAAGTGTCCAAGGCCAGGCTGGATGAGGCTTGGAGCAACCTGGTCTAGTGGAAGGTGTCCCTGCCCATGGCAGGGGGGGTGGCACTAGATGATCTTTAAGGTCCCTTCCAACCCAAACCATTCTATGATTCTATGATTCTATGAGAAATGCTACGGAAATGCAACAGCATCCCTACGCGAGGTTCATCTAAGGACCTAGAGGTGTCGGTGGGGGATAAAAGTTGGAGAAGGAGATCCCATCCCAGAGGAGCATCCTGTGTTGTGGAGCCAACAGGAGAGTTTTCTCTCCAGGAAGGCCCATTGGCCAAGACAATGAGGCCACCAAGGAGGTAGTTCAGCTCCTACCGGTGGTGATGCTGCCGACCACTACACTCCCCGTGCCTCAGTTTCCCCAGCTGCGCAGGAGAGACGACACCCTTTGGGAGGTGTTTTGAGATGCAGGGATGGAAAATGAGTTCACAGCCTTGGATGTTATCTAAAAAACCAATACAAAGCACCTTACAAAGAGCATAATCTTATCAATGGACCTTTTGTCCATGGGTGAGAGACACCAGCTGCAGAGCCACATCTTCCGCCGGGGTGAGCTCCCACAGGCGCCCGCCTCCGCCTGGTCCTTAAAGCCCCGCTCATGATGCACGGGCATGTGCCACCTCAGCTGACGCTCCAAAAGCAAGCAGGCTGTGGACCCCAAAATCTGCTGTGTGCAAAAATACAACCCAGGGGACCAAGAGATGGACTAGCAGGAAAACCAGACCCTGAAGGACACAGAGGTTTCCATCAGGAAAAAACTGAACCCCCGCTGGTTTAATCCCAAACTCCCTGGAGGTGGGTTTACACTGCCCCGCGCGACGGGGGATGATTTATGCCGACAAAGTGTACGCAAACTGACGCCAAATAGGGACGTGGTGTCTCTCGGCACCAGCAGGAAAGGCAACGCACGAGCGTTAGGTCGCAGCTAACACGCTCCCCACCCAAGTAATGGGGAAAGGGCAGAAAATTAGGAGCAGGGGAGAGCGGGGTGGGAGCAGAACAGGGTGGGAGCAGAGGGAGGGGGTCTGCGAAGCGCCGGGAATCCGCCAAGCTAAAACCATCCGGCAAAATATAAAAATTAAGTGGAGAGAAGGGGGAAAAAAAAAAAAAAACCAAACCAGAAAGTAACATACGGAGAAGCGCCGGGCTCAGTCCTTTGCAAAAACGTCCCATCCTTCCCCGCCGTGGTGCACGGAGCCGCGGGCAGAGCTCCCCAGCTCTTCCTCCCTTCCCACACCCCCTCCAACCGAGCTGGCTTCCCGCTGCACCAGCCCGGAGATGATGACAGAGACCTCCACCAGGAAAGCTTCCCAAGCTCCTCCAAGTCTGACGCTGCAACCCCAAGACGCCAAGGATTGCTTCCCCTTCCTTTCTTTTTTTTTTTTTAAATTTCCTTATAACACCCCCCAACAAAAAAAAGTCCAGGAAAACCGAGACTGTGGCGACACTTTCAGGAGCCAAGAGCGATGCTCAGGGAAAAATCAAATAACTCAAAAGAGTTTAGGGCTAAAAAACAGCAAATAGGGCTAATAGCAATCTCCTTGGAACAGGAGGGGGGAGGTGGAAAGTGGAGGCTGCCCCGGGATAAAAAACTCTTCCTTCTTGTTTGGGTTTTCTTCAAGCGGGGGTGAAGCAGAAAGGAAAGACGGCTGCCGTCTCAACCCGTCCTCACAGCCCCAGCAGCATCCAAAACCTCTATTTTCCCCCTCAATTTTTATGTCAAAACAAACAGCTCAAGGCAGCACCCATTGCTCAAATTTTATATTTTTTCAGTATTTTATATTGGCGAGGATATTTTAGTGTTTGATGCCAGTCCCCTCCCAGACCCTCTGCTCCCTTCCCAGCCCTGTTTTGCAGGGCTCGGAGCTGCAGCTGGAAGCAGCACCCTGCTCCGTGGATAACAGCTGGAAGCATCGCCCTGCTCTGTGGATAACAGCTGGAAAGGAAAACAGCTGGAAGGGGACAGAAAAGACATTTTCTTCCTCCTCCAGCTCCTCTTGCTCTCGGAGAGAGGGTTTTGCACCCCTCCCTGTAGGTCTCCGGACAAGGAAGGGGGTGATGCTACGCCGCACTCGAATGCAACAAGCAGGGATTAAATAATTGCCCCCAACCCGGAGGCCACGACCTTTGGTGTGTTGTTATCTGCTCCTTCACCTTGCCAGCTCGCATGATTTTATGGCTGATCTCACAATAATTGATGTTTTCCTTAAAGGCCCCGTGCTGTGAGGCGAGATTTGGCTCCCAGGAGTCCAAATCAGCGAGGTTTCGCTCGCTGCAATTAAAGAATCCCCCCTCAAAACTTAGCAACTCCAGGCTGAGGGTGGCTCTGAACCATTAAAACCTGGTGGTTCTTCAATCTCCCAGTCATATAGGGATCCAATGACTTATTTCCAAAGCCCAGGTCCCAGCTGGGGAGAGCTGGATGCACCCCATCCATGAAAGCCACGCCATGCACGCAGCTTCTCTTTGCACCCTATAAACAAGACAGTGACCTCAGTGCACTTAAAAATTGAAAAAGCCCCAAGAAGCACATCCCTGAGCATTTCTGAAGAAGCGCTTGCCATGTGAAACTACTCAAAATAACTTGTTTTTCCTGGTCTTAAGCAGAAGGGATGTCCTTGCTCCCCGGCACAGCTGGGATGAGGCAGCCAAGTTTTCATCCTCTTCTTTAATTTCTCAAGTGTGTTTCTTCTCTCCAGCTGCTTTCGGAAAGGAAGGAGCTGGGAAACAGCCTGGCTGAGTGTGCAGGGGGGATGTATTCCCAGAAGGGATTGGCCTGGCTGAGTGTGCAGGGGGGATGATGTATTCCCAGAAGGGATTTTCAAGTGGAAATTAGCTCGTAGGATGTTCCAGGGATGGAGGGGGAGGAGGGAGGCATCATCGCAAAACTTGCTACAGCAGCTGGTGCTTCCTTTGACACAGTCACAAGCCAAAACTTCAGCCTAGACCGGAGTTTTTCAAGCAGATTTTGGGTGAGGAAAACACCCTCATCCAGAAATTATTTAGGGAAATCCTTTTGTAGGTGCCCAGCTTGAAAACAACCTTAAACAGGCTTCCAGCAAGTCTCAGCCTCGCTCCGTTACCGACCCAGAGCGAGGTCTCATTCAGCCTTGTTGAAAACAGTTTCAAACAAAACCCTGGATCTAAATTTTAAGGGATTGCCCAGACCCTGAGTGGAGTTGGAATTCTGTAGCTTAAGCGTGTATTCCATACAGCACTTTTTACAGCCATAAAAAGAAGCAAGACAACTTTCATGGCTCTCGATGCTGACTTCATATATAGTATATGTATGAAATATAGAAAAGTGTAATAGCCACAATACACAGAAATATATTGCAAGGACCAATGAAAGAGTGACATACCCCCCCAGGATGAGGAACAGAGCATCCTTTTGTCCCCAAATCCACATTTTCTCCCGATCAGCCCCGAGCCGCGCCTGGGTAAGGAGGCGATTAGATCCGTACCTTTCACAGCCAGGAAAAAAAAGGTGCGTCTGAGCTGTGGGTCTTCACCGCATAACCGGAGACCTTCGGGGGGTGGGGAAAGCCCTGCAGCACGACCTGCTGCAGCCCTGCAACAAAGCCAAGGAGGAGACGATTATTCCCGGGCATCGCTCTGCCAGGCACAATACGGCAGCGTTTCAGCGCCCGCGCTCAATGCCATCATTGTCCCTCCCGGAGCCGCGGCTCCGGCCTGCGGTGGCACAGGGTGAAGCTTCTGCTCCTCCTGCAACTCTCAAAAGGCTTCATCCTACCCCTGGAGAGGACCGGGAGGTTTTGTTTTCCTCCTAAGGCAGGATAACAGACCTAGGGACAGGAGAGATCTCAGTTTTCCTCGCCAACACCATTGCCTGGAGCGAGGTTCCTACAAGGAAATAGGATCTTAGAATCCATCAGGGGTACAAAGGTGATGGACAGATTGGGTTGAGATTGGGGGTTAACAGCTCACTGATGAAACAGAAGGATGCTCTGTGTGGTGTCTTGTAGGGATCCTTCCAGGGACATGGCATCTGGATGCTGCATCCAGGGGGAGAAGCAGACTGAGGAGCTAGACAGGGTCCGGTGGTGGCCACCGAGACAGTTGGGGCTGGAGGATGGGATCGTGGGGGGAGGCTGGGCTGGGTCTGATGGGGCTGGAGAAGAGCAGGGGAGACCTTATTGATAAACGCAGCGGGAGGGTGGGGAGAAGACAAAGCCAAACTCTTCTCAGAGGCACCCAGGGAGCAGAGAGGCAGCACCTTTGCTGCAGCCAAGACGATGGGAAGGCACGGAGAAATATTCTGCCCATCTTTAGAAAGACCAGGAGCTGCTGCAAGACAAGTGCTGAAATTTCTTCCCTGGACAAGGGAAACCAGGTTGGATTTCAGCAATAAAACCAGCAAAGAGCCCAGAGATGCGACCAGGGCAGTGCTCTCGGCTTTATTTTCGCTCCTACCTGCCAGCCCTGGTGTCTGCAGGTCCTAAAGCTGCCGGGGTGAAGCTGCAGTCTGATGGCCCCAGGGAGCAGCAGCACCCATGCTCTGGAGGGCAGGTGGGGTGAAAATATGTGGTGCGTTCCAGAAAATAGATATATAGAGGCAAATTACACGTGGTAAAGCTGCTGTGAGGGAGCTGTGCAGCTGGATGCTGGCAGAGGCAAGGCGTGCGGGCAGCACTCAGGAGCCTGGGGCCGGGAGGAGGGAGCAGAAGGGACGTTCAGCCCAGGTTTGAAGCCTCGAGGGTGTCTGTGCTGGCCAAGATGGCTGTAGGCATTATGGAGTCACAGAATGGTTTGGGTTGGAAGAGACCTTAAAGATCATCCAGTTCCAACCCCCCTGCCGTGGGCAGGGACACCTTCCACTAGACCAGGTTGCTCCAAGCCTCATCCAGCCTGGCCTTGGACACTTCCAGGGATGGGGCATCCACAGCTTCTCGGGGCAACCTGTCCCAGTGCCTCGCCACCCTCTCCCGGAAGAATTTCTTCCTGATATCCAATCTCAATCTCCCCGCTTTCAGTTTAAAGCCATTGCCCCTTGTCCTATCAGTTATGGCCTGCTGGCCTCCGCAGGTCAAGCTACCGTAATAATTAGCAATCAGATACCGCATCAATGAAACATGTGAGATCACTCTCCTCGCTCAGAGGAACAGCCTGGCAAACGCTCTCACCCCACGGAGGCCGGCTGTGGCTCCCAGGGGAGGGTGATTCCTCCACCGGTGTGAGCCGTGACACTCTGTCCATGCCGCCGTGTCCGGGAGGCATCTGTGGGACCACCGCCATGAGCAGGGGACACAGCTCAAGTATCCTGCACTTCCAACCAGGAAAAATTACAAGCCTCTCCTTTTTTCCTCATCCTATACGCAGTCTGTCCAAGTCAGCACATTGCTGGTAACAGGGAGGGGACTGGAGCACTGCGCTTGGCTTTCTGGAGAGTTTTCCCAGTGGGTTTCCCATCATCAATGAAATAAAAACATTAAATTCTTCGAGTTCAACCCGGGCACCGGCATTTTGCCTTTTCTGCCTCCTTTCTATCGCCTCCAGGCATCTCTGGCAGCCACGGTGGGGAAAAGTAAAAGTCAGGAAAACATCCTGTTCCTCCCTCATTTTGTGCCAGGCGAGGGGAAAAATCAGGCATCAGGGAGGGGATACATCCCCGACTTCACAAGCGTCGGGTTGTACCAGTTGCCGCCACACGCAATCTGAATTGCAGATGGCTTCTGGCTATTTACGGGGCTGGAGCCACGTCCCGGACAAGCACAGTCACAGCTGCTATTGTTGGAAAAAGCTGAGCCTGTTCTGGATTCCCCATTTTTTGCCCATTTTTGGAGCCCGGGAGCAGGGCTGAGCTCGAAAAATGGGGAGCGTGGTGTTGATGCCGGTGTTTCGCCCTTTTTTTGCGTGTGCTCCGCGTGGGGCGTGCCACCCAGTCGGGAGCCGGTCGCGTTTATAGATCGGCGTCCCGCACTCTCCAGGGATGACACAGTTGCACACCCAGTCGATGAGGCTGACCCAAATACAGCACCCAGCAAGGCAGGCACGTCCCGGCTCCCGATCCGGCTGCCAGGAGCCCTCCTGGAGCCGCCGGAGCTGGTGTGACTCCTACAAGCACCTCGGAGCATCACGTATGGATGGGATCCTCCCCAATACCCCGTGCTACAGGGAAAACCCAATCCTCCCCCACGACTTGCTTCCCAGCAGAAGCACGGTCAGGAAAAGCAGGAGGACCAATGTCTTGGCCGAGGGGTGCCGGCACGGGTCGGGTCCCACCGGGATCGATTAGCCCTCACAAGGGTTATTG
>NW_010274808.1:13417-13657 GCF_000690775.1 Eurypyga helias | reverse complement strand
AGTGCTGGGGGGCGTCTCCGCAGGATGCAGCAGCAGCCGGCATGCGGTGGTGGCCTCACCGTCCTGCCAGAGAGCAGAGAAACGCATCAGCATCCCCCCGCAGGGACCACGTCACCCGGCGTAAACCCAGTCTGGGCTGCAGCCCCCGTAAAAAAGCCACAACGCGGGAAAGCCAGCCCCGGCCCAGCGAGCACACCTCCCTCCTGCTCCTGTGGGAATGCTCCTCATCCGTGCAGCGTG
>NW_010274808.1:12610-13289 GCF_000690775.1 Eurypyga helias | reverse complement strand
CTCCTGTTTGAGGCTGTGCAGGCTGCTGGAGGGTTTCCTAGGTTTGCTGCATACTGATGGATAAGCGGGCACTGCGTATAGCAGGAAAAAAAGGGATTTTTTGCCAGAAAAGCTGGTAACTGGTGGGTTAACTCGCCCTCAGAGCTCTCAGCCCTGCCAGGGCCAGGCGGCACTGACCCCACTGATGTGCCAAACGACCTCTCCGGAAGGTCCTAAACGGCGTGAGGAGCCCAGGCTGGCTTGCAGTAACAATTTTCTCCCCCTGTAACTACTTCTGACAGGACTCAGTCGCTGTAGCCGCAGCCCGACCCATCACACACCGTTCCCACGCACCAACGTGAGCACGACCCATCACACCACCACACCCGGGATGCTAAACCCCAACCCTTGCGGTGGGAGGCATGGACACAGACCGAGCCGGACACCAACGGGCGAGCAAGAAACCCATGGTTATCCCTACTGCTTTTTTTTTTGCCTCGTTGCTTATTTTATACGCCGGCCGCCCAATTATTTCCCAGGCCGGCTCTGCCCCGCGGTGCCTTTTTGCAACGGCTGGGAAGCAAGCTTGAACATCAGGGCTGACTCTGAAAGCACCGAGCTGCCAAGCAAAGCCACAGCACAGACAAGTCTCTGGACCGTGGGATCATCGGGAGGAGGGTGTGATGGAAGGAGCCATGGC
>NW_010274808.1:2242-12546 GCF_000690775.1 Eurypyga helias | reverse complement strand
CCCCAGGATGATTTGGGTACTGGCTTTGGGGGCTGCCTGCCCTCATCCATGATGTCCTTCCCAGGCAGTATCCCAGTGCCGTTGGGTCACCTCAGCATCTAAATCCACGGACGCCCTGTTCGCCTCTTGAAGGGGTATTTCTATTGCCAAGACCTCAGACAGGCAGGAAGGTGGGAAAAGTAGTCAGCTCCTGCCCCAGAAGCGGCGTGTCAGCCCGGATCCAGCAAAACCCACACCCGTAAAAGTGCAAAGCAGTCGCTTTGAAGCCAAAGTGCTATGGGGATTTATTGTGGGTATTTTTTTTTTTAAATCAGCTCCAAAATATCCTCGTCCCCATCGGGGAGAGCCCCTGGGACAGGTTTTTATAGCAGCTTTTCCCCAGCGTGGCTCCTCGTATCATCCCACACACGCTTCTCGTGGGGATTAGCCTTCCTCCCCCAGCATCCTCCTCCTGCAGAGATGTAGGATGAGGTGCTGCCATACTTCCCAAAGCTGAAATCTCCATTTTTGTGCCAGTCTCATGGAACAGTGAATATATATATGTACATAATCCCTTTTTTAGGACATTTCTGCAAACGACCCAGGAGCAAACCCATTCTTTCACTTGGGCGTACCCCGAGATGGAGCGACTGACAGCTCAGCCAGTGACACAGCCGTGCTCGCGGGGAGAAATTCATCCCCATGGTCCACGGGCCCAGGTGACAATGTTTTTAATGGCTGTTGGGACACCATGTTTGACAGCATCAGCTCCCTCTTGTCCTTCATCTCACCCACTTTCACCCCAAAATGCTCCAAACCTGTTGGTTGGTGTGTTCAGCACCTTCCTGACTGGAAAAAACAGGGTCCTCACCCGGACCAGCATCTTTAATCACCGAAGATGCCTGGGCAGGGAGACTCCGGTACCCTCGCTTTGCCACAGTGATCCCTTGATCCCAGCCCCACATCAAGCACCAGGAGCCGCCGTTTGAGGTTGTGCAGGACCCTGAATTCGGTGGCTGCCGCAAGTGCGATGCTCGGCACGGTCCTCGCCTGCCCCAGGGATGCGGGGATGGCCGCGTCCTCAACGAGCCGTCACCAGAACCACAAATCCAGAAAGGTATTTATGTTTGCAAATGTAATTAAAACAGACGAGCCGTGTTGAGGAACCAGAAATTAAACCCATTTCAACAGGTGCCTTCGCCCACCCAGTTACGGGGTTTGATGCACGGCCCCTCCGCGTCACCGGAGAGGGGCACGGCTGGGAGCTGCCGAAAAATCACTCGCGAGAGATGCTCAACCCGCTCGCCGACCAGCCCGGCTCCAGCAACACGCTCCCGGTCCCTCCGCCACCCCTCGCCGTCCCATCACCTCGCATTAGCGCCAGGCATCCAGGCGTCCGCTGCTTCCGTCTGTCAGACACAGCGGTAGCCGCTAAAAGCGGGTCACGCGATCGGGGGTGGGTTATTTAGGACGTCCCTCTCTGCCAGCACCCGGGAAGGGGGACCCAAGTGAGCTAAATGCCTCCTTTTTTATTTTTTTCCCCATTTTCCAAGCTGTCGCATGGCCGAAGCATCGTCCCTTTCCCGCTCCCGGGTAGCACTCACCTCTCCTGGAGGGACACGGGAAGGCTGGGCTCGGGGCTGGCAGCCGTGCAGCTCTCGGGGGTGTTGGCGGGAGGGCTGAGCAGGCAGCGGCTGGGCATTTCCATGTGGTGACAGCACCGCAGGTCCCACGCGGTGGCTGGAGACCACCGGACTGAGGCCAGCACCGCGTCGTGCACCTCGGCGTTTGGCCGCTCTGTGGGTCCCCTGTGCTTTCCTGCCGTCATTTCTGCCATCTAGAGGGGATGTTTCCCCACTGCAAACACGTCCCTCAAACCACAGCGAAACCCCATGATTCAGAAAACAATCGGGGTCGGTCACTTGCTGCTGCAGGAAGCGCCCAGTCGCGGCGGTTCACACCGTCAGGGAGGGGAGAGCCGGATGCCATGAAGAGGGTACAGCCCAGAAAATTTTGGGGGGTGCGTTTTCCTGGTGGTTTAACCAAAAGGAGAACCTCGCGGCATGAAACTCAAGACAACAGAAAGGATTTTGGGGTCTAATCCATGAAAGATACATTTAAAACAGCCCAAGAGAGGTAAATGATCAAAATAAGCATCAAACCCTCCTTCTGAACACAAGTGGAGTATTAAAAGGGTTGCCCAAGGTTCAGTTCCGCTTGCTGCTATCCCAACCGTGGAGGATGGAGCTTAGTAAATCAGGAAGTGGACAAACAGGGAATGTGTGCTGGAGCAGAGCAGCTGGGTAAACTGGAGAGATGGGATACGAAGAGGATGAAACCTGAGAGCTGAGTGTCGGGTACAAACCTCCTCTGGCAAGACACAGGTTTGGTGAGGATCTGATCCCAGCCTGGCATCGCAGTCCAGCCATTCGTGGTCTGCACAACGCCAGCTTGATCTAGGGAGGAGGGGCTCGCCCTTTCTCAAGGATCAAACCCAAACTGCCTGTGTCCTCCAGGACAAGAGGCTCTGGGAGAAGTGACCCAGCGAGCAACCGTTCCTTCCCAGCAGCCCCAAATCCCGGTTAATCACCTGGAAGCTTTTCTCTCTCCCACGCTTACCTCCGGTGCAGGATGGGTGCTCTGAGTACAGGGGTGCAGTGAGGAACCAACCCCTCCGAGGCTCAGGATATGACCTGCTGGAGGGACCAAAGGGCTCAGAAGTTACGTGACAGCATCAACGTTAAGGCTGAAGGAACCCTCCCAGCCAGGCAAAGCTCTCCACGTCTCAAGCCAGAGACCAGTTCAAACGGCTAGATCAAATAATTCTCTCCTAGGAAATGGGATTGATTGCTGCCCTCAAAGATGTCATCCAAAAAGGCTGCAGAGCTTGGACAGGAAATCTTTTCTCCCCCGGGTTGTATAAGAGCATCTAAAAATCTACCTAAACTCAAGCAGAAAAACAAGTACATGTGAATTACAAGCTGCTGTCAGGATGGCAGAGAGAAGGAGAAGCTCACAGTACCTTTTCCCCTAGAAAAAAGGGCAGCAGATAGGTCACATCCTGCAACCATTCCCTTCTCCTCTCGGCTTATTAAACAAACCCATCTGTTCAGAAGGGCTGTGGCCAGAGCCATCGAGCCACGCTGATGTGCTGCTCTGTCCCGGCCCCACGCCGCGACAACAAAACACGGCAGAGGCTGAGGGCGGCAGGCACGGACGACAGGAAGCGCCTGGAGGAGCTGTAGTCAGATCGGCAAGGAGAGCAGGAACCAGCGGCAGCAGGATGCCATCCCTTGTGACATCAGGTGCCAGTAAAGGCGGGAGCCTCTCTGTCTGCAGGTGGAAGCGGGGGGCACATCAACCTAAGTAGCCCCCCCGTTCTCAAGTGGCAGTCCTGGGCACAAGTACCTCCACAAACAAATACTGCAGCGGGATTCTACGCCAGGCCCCGGGGCCACGACCGCTCCGCCAGCTCCTCAACAACCTCGCAGAACAGCTCTGCCCTTGGGCAGCGCAGGCCGGGCGCTCGCTTCCGCAGCGTCCGCCCGAGGTACAAACCTGGGAGAGCCCACGCCGAGCGCGTGGCGAAGAGAAACACAAGCCGTACCGCGTTTCGTTTTCTTTCCTTTTAATAGAAACATCCTAGGGTAACTTGGGAGGAAGATCAGCCTAAAGGGAATGTCTCTCGGAATAAAACGGTGTGGTGTGCTTCGGGAATGAGGTACAAAGTTAAAAAGTCCAAGCGGGCTCAGGACTTCCTGGATTCTTGGGTCTTCTTGATTTCCTGCAAGGAGACCAGGAAAACAACTTTGGGAACAATTCACAGTATCGCAGCGCTGGAGACCACGAGCGATCGTCTCCACTGCACCGAGCCCAGAGTACACACACACCTTTAGGGACAAGGAAAGGTTTAACTTAGAGGCCCTTCAAAAATAGCACACGCCTTCCATACTGTCCAGGGATGTGCAGCTATTTTGCCCCTAACTCAGTACTGTACTGGATCCATTCCCCACTCTTAGCTCACTGATCCATCCTCACTCCTACGGGATCTGTGCTCAACCATGTCAGCAGCTCAAAATACACCAAGTGTGGGCGTGAGGCGGCTGCCTACAGACCGACCCTCATCCTGCCTGCTCGGGAGTGAGGCAGAAACGCCCCGAACAACTCACCTCCAGGAGGATCTCCTTCAATTCGGAATAGGCTTTTTCTAAATCATCGTTAATAATGACCAGGTCAAACAGGCCAGGCTCTTTACCTAGGGAAGGAGATGAGGAGAGAGGCGTTAGTGGCGAACATGTTCCTTCCCTGTGTCGTCCCTTGTGCATGACTGGAGTTCCTGTGGCATCTGATTGTTTCAGGCACCGCTAATGCGCTGCTCTGCCAAGCGCCCTCGAGGAACTGCAGTGGGAAACGACGCCGTACGGTGCTCCGAGCCCCGCCAGCGCTCCTCGGAGAACATGAGTCGGGTGGGGATGCAAAACACAGCTCCCAGATCCCCAATGCACCCCCTTTCCCGGGCACGTCACTCGAAGGTGAACTCACTAAGTTCCAAATCCACGCGGGCTGCGGTCAAACGCTTCAGTAAACTTTCTTCTGTCTCGGTCTGTCGGTCACGTAGTCTTTTTTCCTAAAACCCACAACAAAGACATTAGAAATGTGTGTTCCAAATGCAGAAACCACCCTGTCCCCACCCCCCAAGCCAGTGCTCTCTGCCATTCGCTACCGCCGGTGACCACGGTGACATAACACCCTGCAAAGGGTGAGGGGCCTTATTTACAGCCCAGAGCAAATGAGTGGCCAGGCCGGGTTTGGGGTCAAGATCTCCTACCCAGTCTCTTCTATCCCCCCACCCCATATATCATGGGGTTTTTTTCCAGGTACAGCTGAGAGACGGAATCTCTCTGCTGGGCTCTGGCACCTGGTGCCATTGGCTTCCTCCTCGACAAACTCAATGATAAACACAGACTGCCCGAGATGCTGAGAGCAAGAGCGGGGAGTTTCTCTGCCACGTACTCCTTGCATGGCTTCAGCAAGTCACACGTATGCGTCTGTGTCCCTCTCTGAACCACGACAGTGAGTCTGCGTCTCCCAGGGGCACGCTGCGATCACTGAGTCCCATACAACCAGAGGGCTACAGATTTCTGGTGCTACAGAGAACCAACCTCCCTTGCGTTAACTTTCATAGCTGGAGGTAAGTCTCAACACAAAAATCTCCTTTCTCTCCCCAGCTTAAGCACAATTAATGCCTTTAAACGCCGATCACACGGCGAGGGAGTTTATGACCCAACGCAGGCAAACAGGCTGAGGTGTGGAAACTGTACAGGAGGGACTCAGAAATCAGGACACAGGAAGATTTATCCCTGGGAGCCAGAGGCTGGGGAGTTAGACTGGGGAGAGGTAACAGCACGCTCATAAATGTCCTCCCCACTTATTCTACAGCCCTTAAAAAACATACAGATGAGGGAACCCCCATCGCTTCAGAGCAAGAGCTGATTACCTCTAGCTGCCTAACAGCAAAGGAAGGCGGTGGCTCACCAAGATGTCTATGGATGGCGGCTGCACGGAGATGTAGATGGGGTTGAGGTCTGTCCTCTTGATGTTCTTCACGCCCTGGATGTCGATGTCAAGGACACAGATCTGGTTCTGAGCCTGAACAGCCTGCACTGCACCTTTACTGGGGACAGAACAAAGAGGGAAGGGGTCAGAGCACACAGTCAGAGCAGTGGGGGTTTGGTGTGTCCCCCTCCAGCAGCAGCTCTTCACCTCACAGGGCTACCCTATGCCCAAACTGCAGCAGAAGAGAGAACCTGCTCTGCTCTTGCTAAACAGTTTCTCTTTCCCAGGCATCCTCTGGGTCCCTGGAGAGGAGCAGGGACCTGCTGTCTCCTACTAGAGATGCTGGCAAAGCCACAATGGAAGGTGGGTAACGTGTGACTATCCCATAAGCGGTGTAGCCGGGGCACAGTCCGTGAAGCTCCTGCCTTCAACAAGCACAGGAGCGACCTTCACCGAAGAGCAAAACCATTGAGAACTTTCCTTCCTCAGAGACCCAGCCATTTCCATGCCCACACGTTCTCCTGAAGGATGCCCGATGGAGATGGATGCTCCTGCCTGGGTCGCACGACGCACAGCTGGGAAAATATTTTGGAAGTGGCAGCTCTCAGTATCTCTTCCCCAGCATGGGGGAATTGCCTGGGGCTTGATCCGGAGCACCTACAATTCTCCCTTGAAAAGCACCCACGCCAACCCTCTCACTGGAGGTACCTGGACTAGTTACCAGGTAGCAGTCCTCTTGGGAGACTTTTCAGTCAGTATTTGCCGTGCTGGGAACAGGTTGTCCTTCAAGCCAGGGCTTCGTGGCATGAGGCACAGTGTGGAGAGAAGCCCTGGCAGGAGCGCAGAGGTGGTGCTGCAGCTTTTGAGGTCGTGCATTCAGGTCATGCAATGGCAAGAGACAATGCTGCCCTACAGCCAGCTTCCGATTTGTTTCCCTGCCCATACCCAGCGCACAGCTTTGGACCCCAACCCATCACCCTGCACCACCAAGGTTTGGTCCCTGATGCCTTCCGCAAAGAAGGCTCCCTTAAACAAATGCTTCTGTGTTGTCCGACACCCCAGGAACGGGAAGTCACAGCTCTAAGGGAACAGGATTCAGGACACCCAGCCCTCCCCACCAGCCCCGCTCCTGCCTGTGCCAGCTGGGGAAGACTGGGTCCTCACCAGCCCCGAGGGAAAGCACCCATGGGTGTCACGCAGCAGCTGCTGACGGCCACAGCTCTGCTGTTGGTGGGGTGCGAGCGGAGATGTGAGAGCTCAGGTGAGTCCTGGAGCCACGGGTACCGCAGTTTCGCAACAGCTCTCTTCAAACGGAGCTGGGAAGGATGGAGGCGGCGCTGGCAAACAGGGAGCAGAGCTGAGATGGGGAAAGGTGTAAAGGCTTCTGGGAGCCTGCGAGCCCAGAAGAGCCCTGGGGACCAGAGGAGCAATGGAGCACCCCAACACGGCGGCGCTGTGAGCTCCTCACGCCGGAGAGGGGGAAGAGCAGCCCTCCTCACGCTGGAGAGGGGGAAGAGCAGCCATGGGGTCCCGCAGCTGGCCTGGTCTAGTGCCTGCAGAGACACCACTGTGACGGGTCACGCGGGAGGACGGAGGCAGCCGGTGACTTTGCTCCTGACCTGGGAGTCCCACAACACAGCTCACAAACCCCAACAGGAAGGAGAAAGCTGAAGCAAAGCCGCGAGACCAGCACCGTGCCCTGTCCAGAGCTTTGCTGCCTTGCCTGGGTGGGCAGCAGCCAGCACCCAGGTCTGAGCCCCATCCCCTGCGAAACCACAAAACCTCCCCAGACCAGCTTGGTTTGCCATATGAAAGCCGCAGGCTTCACCTGGTATCACCAGGGATAAACTAACTCCCACTACAACTGATCTGCAAGGAGCCAGCAGCTCTCAGAGCCCCGAGAAAGAGACCTGTGCCTGCACACCTGATTCCAGACTCTAATTTAAGGCAGCTTCAAAGAAATTCTCATTTGTGTGGGCAGGACTCAGGGCGATACCACAGACAGGGCCCTTTCAGGGCGCTAAATTTAAGCAATTAATTTTTAGTTATTCACTATTATTAGCTGATGAGCATGAGGGACACTCTCCATTTTATCATACATAGAATGGTTTGGGTTGGAAGGGACCTTAAAGATCATCCAGTTCCAACCCCCCCTGCCATGGGCAGGGACACCTTCCACTAGACCAGGTTGCTCCAAGCCTCATCCAGCCTGGCCTTGAACACTTCCAGGGATGGGGCATCCACAGCTTCTCTGGGCATCTGATGAGAAACATCCTTAGGCACTTGTAGAGGAAACACTGGCTTGGAGAGTTTCTGTATTTGTTTTGCTTGAAAACTGGTCGTTATTGAAGAGAGGATTTGGGTTCATTTAGCCTCCCACCCTGCACGCCCACCACCACAGGCAGCACGAATATGCAGGGGGGACTGAAGATGAAAAGGGCCAGGGAGAAAAGCACCTCAAAAACAAACCCAAGCACGTAATTTCATTTGGTACAAGTATTGAATTCCTGCAAATTACAAAGGAATGGGCTGAGATGTCTTCTCAGTTCCCACCCTGAAGAAAAGGCATCAAAATCAACTCCACCTACGTATTAGGCACCAGAGAGCAGCTGTCTCCTCCACGCTGTGGCTGGATTAAGCAGGACACACGTGAAGGAAGGAAGCCTGTCCCACGCAGGATGAAGCCAGGGATTAAGGAGCTTGACCTTGGCTTCTCCTCGGTGCTGGGTATTTGGACGATGAGCTGTCAGGTTTTGCTTCTCTCGCCAAACCAGCGACACTGGAAGTAGCAAGGCCAGGGCAGGGGATTGTGCTCCTCTCCCAGCCTCAGAGGGAGCACAGCCAGAACCTCGGTGACAGCAGTGACGCCCGCACGTGTCACCCTGAAACGGCTACGTTACTGAAACCCAATGCCACCAAGCATTCCCTCGGAGCTGCACACCTACAGCATGTTCCGTCGGGGGGGCCTTACGTTGGCACCTCCCAGAAGGAAACCAACCTCAGAAGGAAACTTTGCCACCTCCACAAAATCCTGAAAAAAGCACAGCCAGCTCTTTAAGAAATTTCAGTCTTCCTGAAAAGCGTTTCAGGTCTTCAATCCAACTCATTAAATATCCCAACGAACATTTAACTTTCCTCCTTAGCAGGTCCTTCACTACAGCGCCACAATTTTCTCACAATAATTATATAAGATATCTGACTTCTAATTAACATTGCAGCTTAATGTTTTATTGATCACCAGCTCTGTGCCAAGGGCAATGCTATTTTAAAATCCACCTAACTCTTTAACCCTGGTCACAGGGTGCCATGCAATTTATCCCTTCTAAGCAGCCACTTTACCAAAGCAGCATGCACAGCCAACACAGATACCGCTCCTGCTCCTGAATTCATCGCTTTCAGCCCATTAGGTAACGCAGGGATAAGGAGGGGAAGTCTCCGCTCTGCCCACTACACTCTGCAAACACATGGAAAGTATCACAGAGCATAAACAGTCGTATCGTAGAACAGTTTGGGTTGGAAGGGACCTTAAAGCCCATTCAGCCCACCCCCTGCCATGGGCAGGGACACCTTCCACTAGACCAGGTTGCTCCAAGCCCCATCCAGCCTGGCCTTGGACACTTCCAGGGATGGAGCATCCCCCCCTCCCCAGCTTTCTTCTTGGGCCCCTTCAGGCACTGGAAGGTACTATAAGGTCTCCCTGGAGCCTTCTCTTCTCCAGGCTGAACAAGCCCAATTGAGGTGGGGTCTCACCAGAGCAGAGCACCGGGGCAGAATCCCCTCCCTCGACCTACTGGCCACGCTGCTCTGGATACAGCCCAGGATATGGTTGGCTTTCCAGGCTGCCACAGCGCACACTGCTGGCTGTCCATGAAAACTACCCCTTCTTCTGCGCAAGAAAAGCAGCTATTTCAGCATCCCTCAAACACTGGTGGCTAGAGAATCTCACAACATAACAATGATTTAATTATTACAAGCTGACCCTCTGCAAGAGTTAATTTTGCAGTCTGAATAAAGCTGACAAGGACCCCGCTATCTCGATGAAAGGCTCTGCTTATGGCAAGAACCTGTGTGTTTGGGAGAAAACAGAGTTGCTAATTTCAACTATTTTTTCCTGCACCATCACCTCAGTTCCTGGCACTGCCTGGGCTCAGCAGCGACAGCGTCTCGGCTGCATACCTCGTCCCGTACATATTTCCGGAGAACTCTGCGTGCTCGATGAATTCACCAGCATCGATTTCTTTCTGCATTTCCTCTCGGGTCACAAAGTGGTAATCTGGATAGGGAAAAGAGGAAAAATAGTCAGAAATTAACAGCTTCGAAGGTAAAGTTGATGGTTAAAATGACACCCGTGGGGGCTTAGGGGAGAAACAACTTAAAATCTGCTTTGGACAAGGCTGGCAGACTGCAGGTATCTACATCCTAATTACTGTACACAGCATCCCCTCCCCACACCAACTGCCCAGGCACCTGCTCAAAGTGTTTTGGAGCTTTCTGTGTGGTCAAAAATGCTGCTGTACCCCCCTTTTCATATCCTTTCCCCTTTCTGGTGCAGTGGGAACGTCCCCCCTCCTCTCCAGACATGTGGACTCACACAGGACTGACAAGGCTGTTAATTTGAAAGCACTTATAATTAAAGACTAGAATGGACAAGAGGGGGTGGGGGGTGAGGTAAAAGGGAACATCAGAATCAAAAGAACTAAAAAGGAATGTTTCTTCATCTTCAGTTAAATTTCCCCCCTTTCACTTCGGAAATAAAATGCCATCGGAAG
>NW_010274808.1:0-2230 GCF_000690775.1 Eurypyga helias | reverse complement strand
AGAACAAACCTCATTCAGAAATAAGCCAACAGAAAACAGAAGAGCAGCTGGACACAAGCTATTAATACAGATAAATACACCTCATCAGGGAGTTGCATTTCCCAAAGCAGCGTGCGTTTGAGGTATCTCACCAGAGCTACCAGGCACTCCGGAAAAATCAAGCCTCATAGCACCCAAGTATGGACCAGGGCGCTTAAACCCACAGAGCCCTGCTTTGAAAACCTCGGCCAGCGGGTCGCAGACAAGAAAACTGGCAGCACGTACTCTGCCCCTGTTAACATTTCACCGCCTCATTAAATCCGGGGTTTGTTCTGCCAAGTCTGTCCCACTTTGTTACCTTCTCTGCAGTGTGTACCACGCGCTGCAGAACAGCGGTAAACGGCTACGGCCTCACTGCCTCCGAGACAAAGAGCAGCACTGCGCATGCGCGTATTTATACACCTATACACACGCGCTCTCGAAGAAATCGTTACTGAATGTCTTTCTATGACATGTGCAAACATAAACCTAGGACCCACCCACAACATCGGAAGACTATAGACCGGTTGGAGGAAGTCCAGAGGAGGCCACGAAGATGCTCAGAGGGCTGGAGCCCCTCTGCTATGGGGACAGGCTGAGAGAGTTGGGCTTGTTCAGCCTGGAGAAGAGAAGGCTCCGGGGAGACCTTATAGCACCTTCCAGTACCTGAAGGGGCTACAAGGAAGCTGGGGGGGGCTTTTTACAAGGGCCTGTAGTGACAGGACAAGGGGTAATGGGTTTAAATTGAAAGTGGGGAGGGTTAGTTTAGATATCAGGAAGAAATTCTTCACGGAGAGGGTGGTGAGGCACTGGAACAGGTTGCCCAGAGAAGCTGTGGATGCCCCATCCCTGGAAGTGTTCAAGGCCCGGCTGGATGAGGCTTGGAGCAACCTGGTCTAGTGGAAGGTGTCCCTGCCCATGGCAGGGGGGTTGGAACTGGATGATCTTTAAGGTCCCTTCCAGCCCAACCGATTCTATGACTAACTTAACCTGCTTGTGGGATTCATGCTTCACACACAGCCAGTTTTTCAGAGGAATGCTTTGCCCAGCTGCAACACACTCACCTTTGCCATTTAATTCTCCAGGTCTTGGCTGCCTTGTGGTATCTGTAAGCAGAAAGAGACAGCCTTGTAAATGTTGTAGATCACCCAAGGAAGCCACGGTATCACAGAGACAAAAGCACGTACGCAGCAGATTAACCCAGTTGCTTAGTAAGCTGATCCTCTATTTAAAATTAATTAAAACTTCTGGAATTAGCCTGTGTAACACGTGAGGATGTGAAGGATTGGCCTTTAATCAGGGAATCCTAGATCACCTGAAAACAATCAATTCACATTGGCAGGGACAAGTGGTCAGTGTGGGACTTACCAGGCTGGGCTTAGTTTTCAGCTCTGCTACAGCCTTCCTGCGTAATCCTAGACATGATATTCGGACTTCCGCCTCAGTTCAGGGGAATGCGCAGTGCCCCACTTCGCAGAGGCGTCTTCATTTTAAAAGATCATGCAGCACCTACACAGGTGCTTAAAATAGCCAGATTTAATGAGTAAGAGCAAACTCCTGCACTCGGTGAATATATTGGACAGGCCTTGGAAGTCGTTCAAACTAGTATTATTTTAAGCACGTGCTCTGCAAACCAAAAAGGAGCCAACGGTCATCGTGGAGGGCAACGCTGATGATTTTGCTCAGGACTGGCAGGAGTTAACCTAATGCAATGAGGCTCTGAGCACCTGTACATTTTTATAAAGCACCAGCTGCCAAGGTCTAAAAATATCGACCCAACAGGCAACCTGGGGGAAAATGGTAAGGTTTAGTTTGGAGTGAGATGGGAGATTCAGCTGAATCAAGAGCATAAGATGAAACACACAAAAGGAAAGGTAAGTTTAGGGTTTTTTTCACTTCGAGTAACAGTAAAATTTTAAACATCCAGTATTTGCCTTTACATGGTAGAACAAATCCGGATCTCACAGATCTCAAAGCAACGATTTCATTTGCAGTATCCACAGCACTAGGACAGTAAAAAACAATTTGGTAACACCCTTAAAAACACTCTGGAGAGCTCCAGGGAAAATCAGGCAGGTGAGCTGTGGACACAGCCCAGGCTCTGAGGGCAACCGTTAAGGTGTCACTCAACAAGGCCAAGGGCTGGGTCCTGCATTGGGGTTACAACAACCCCCTGCAACGCTTGACGTTGGGGACGAGGGGCTGGAAAGCT
>NW_010274807.1:316-603 GCF_000690775.1 Eurypyga helias | reverse complement strand
CATAAAATCTCTGACTTCTTTGTTCTGAAGCATTTCAAGTAGTTCACAAGCTACAACCACAGAATGTCAATGAAAGATAGACTGGCCATCTAGAGCAACCTGAAAATGTTTCAGCTCAGTGTTGTAACTGTAACCTTCACACAAACAGAACTCAAGTACATAAGCAAACCAAAATCCAATATTTGGCAGGGTTTGCTTGTCTTACACAAGCATTTTTAGAGCCATAATAAACCCTTTCTGACTGTTTTCAAGTGCAGAGACCAGGAGCAGTCTGAAGACAAATGATG
>NW_010274807.1:0-255 GCF_000690775.1 Eurypyga helias | reverse complement strand
TGCTTTGCCTGGGCAGGGTCAGAAAAAATGTTGACTCTATAAAGGGGCCCGTTTTATTTCTTTATTTGCTAGTTTTCTTTTATGTAAGACATGCCTCAAGCAGGCTTTAATGTGCTCAAAATTTTTCCTAACATAGCCCACTCTTCCACACTTAGTTTCACACTACTCAGGAACATGAATATTTTCTGGGGAAAAAGAAAAAAAAAGTACAAATTCTGCATTCAAATATCATTATCTTATTCAGCAAGACAAATT
>NW_010274806.1:0-694 GCF_000690775.1 Eurypyga helias | reverse complement strand
GGGCCCACACTGGTTGGGTCTAAGTGCTGGCCCCAACGTGCTCCTTGGGCAAGTGCACAGACGGGCTGTTCCCAGGCCATGGTGTGCCTTGCCTGAAGGGACCTTGGACCTCACCTGGTCCAACCTCTGCAAGGCCATGCAGATCAGCTTCCCGGGGCCATGTCCAGATGCCTTCTGTCCCCATGGATGGAGACTCTGCAGTGCCCTGTGCCAGCACGCAGGCACCCACAGAGAACGTGTCTCCTGATGGTCAGAGGGACCCTCCTGAGTGTCAAGTTTGTCCCATCCCCTCTGGTCCTGGCACTGGAATAGGCTGGGTCTGTCCCCTTTGCACCCTCCCCTTGTTGCCATGAGAGATGCTCCTGTCCCTTCCTCATCTCCCTGGCCTTTTGCTGCACTAGTCCAGTATGTCCCTGTCTCATACTGGGGAGCCCAGCACGAGTGTTCCAAGAGTGGGTTCCCCCCACCCCAACACTGGGCAGCGGGGGCAGGACCCCTTCTTTAGCCTGCCAGCAATGCTTCCTCCACTGTGGCCACGGGTGCCACGAGGGCTCATGGCTGGTGCCTGGGTGACCTGGTGCCTCCCAGAATCCCGGGTTTGGTGCACAGAGCTCTTCCCAGGGGGGCCCAGCCTGGGGCATGGAGACCCTACTCATTCCTGGGGACAGGCTCCCCTCGGCACCCAGAGGTTGGG
>NW_010274805.1:294-599 GCF_000690775.1 Eurypyga helias | reverse complement strand
GTGCGCAGCCGCGCTCTCTGCGCGCCCACGGGGACGATGGCCACTTTCCGGTATTGCCCTCCCAACAGCCCAGCCGCGCCTCGGCGATCTGCCGTTGGAGGTTCATTCTTCCAGACTAAAGAGGAAGAGGATATGTCCACATGACGAGTGTGTAACTTGGCCACGTTTTTCTTAAATTAAGTGTATTTCTTTCTTAAGCACAAAGTGTGCCATTTCACAGCATTTTGGACAACTACTTCCTCCAGGCTCACAGAGCAGCCGCTCTTGCTTTTTGCTGTGCAGATAATAAATATAAGTGCCCATTC
>NW_010274805.1:0-254 GCF_000690775.1 Eurypyga helias | reverse complement strand
ACCCAGTGATCTCCAGCTAAGCGCTATCGACGGGTTCGATGTCAAACCAGGTCATTCTGTTACTGCTGTGCCGGAGCAAAGCCCTCGGCACAACTATCTCCCCCGCCCCGGGCACGCGGTGCTGGGGTGTCGGGCAGCACACCCGATGCGGCTGGAGGGCAGGGTGTGCGTGGCTACCCCGGGAGGACAGGCGGAGGTGCCGGGGACCAACACTCCAGGGAAAAGACGGATTGGGAACAGAGGGCTGTGGCAAA
>NW_010274804.1:0-1003 GCF_000690775.1 Eurypyga helias | reverse complement strand
CTAGCTGGAGTTAAACCATGACATTTCCGCAAAGAGAGAGGTTCATATTTTGAGAAAGTTTATTACTTAAAAACCTATACAGTCTAAAGATGACACCTTCTTAGAGTGAACAATTAACTACTTAAAGCCCACAGAACTGTAAAGAGGTAGCCAAATTTACCAGGTGGAGATGAGAAAACAAACCCAGACTACAGTTCAGTTAAAGGTCCACTAAAGGATGGGCTTTCTTACAAGTAATTCATAAATCTCGAATTGCACCTTGAATACTGTGTTCAGTTTTGGGCCCCTCACTTCAAGAAGGACACTGAGGTGCTGGTATATGTCCAAAGAAGGGCACCGAAGCTGGTGAAGGGTCTAGAGAACAACTCGTATGATGAGAGGCTAAGGAACTGGGGTTCTTTAGCCTGGAGAAAAGGAGGCTCAGAGGAGACCTTATCACTCTCTATGACTACCTGAAAGGAGGTTGTAGCGAGGTGGGTGTCGGTCTCTTTTACCAAGTGACAAGTCACAGGACAAGAGGAAACGGCCTCAAGTTGCGCCAGGGGAGGTTTAGACTGGATATTAGGAAAAATTTCTTCATCAAAATGGTTGTCAAGAATTGCAACAGGCTGCCCAGGCAGGTGAATGATTCACCATCCCTGGAGGTATTTAAGGGACATGTAGATGTGGTGCTTAGGGACATGGTTTAATGGTGGACTTGGCAGTGCTAGGTTAATGGTTGGACTTGATGATCTTAAAAGGTCTTTTCCAACCTAAACTATTCTATGATTCTCTGTAAACTAAGCTGCTCTTCCTGGCCCTCCTAGGTTTCTCTCCAAGATCTTCCAACAGCTCTAATCAGTCAGGAACATTCTTTTACGAAGCCTTCAGCTAGCAATCACATCACTAATTTAGTTGACCCACCTTCATTGCATTACCTCTTGGGAGATAAATTCTTGACATCTTTAAATGTAGGCTGCTCCTACAGACCAACAGATTGAGGAATGCTAGATGCTCCAGTCTG
>NW_010274803.1:4310-19693 GCF_000690775.1 Eurypyga helias | reverse complement strand
CTGTCCTTGTGCTTGGGACTGACCCAACTCAGGTGCAGGAATATGCTGATAAATACCAGGTCTTAACTCACAGAAGTCTCCAGAAGTCTGATAAACACACTTTTCCAAGGACTCTCTGCCATTGCTTTGAATTACTCCTAAGGAAATTACTTAAAGGGCTTGGAGAACTGAGATGGTAAAGTATGTAGTGCAGAAATAATTGATCCTTCTGGTTTATTAGGTTGTGTCCCTGTTGTGGAAGTTTTGTCAATAACAATAGCACTGTGGAGATGTCTGTCTGCAGTTAGTCTGTAGCTAGATCAAACCTTTCATGAGTTTTAGCTACATGATTTCTCCTTGAAGAAGGTGATGTATTATTTAATTTCTAACTAAGTCCTGAGACATCTTGAAGCACAGCATTGTTATTTATCTTTGCTGTTCCAGAAGTCCACTGGTTATGTGCAGCACTAGCCTGACTTTCTGGCTTGTGTATGGTTGATAATGATTTTGGAATATTTTCAGAGCAGAATTAAACACACAACTTTTTAATTTGATTTGAGAGTGTAGGGTGTTTGCAGGAAACCTTTCAATATAGATTTACTCAGCTTGTAGTTCTTATATAGTAATTTTGTTTGTGTTTTATAATTTTTAAAAATAAATTTGTTTTTAAATTCTGGTCTAGCACAAGGAAAATATTTCCTCAGTAGATACCAAGATTACAACACTTTCTTGTTTCTGTAGTGATAATAAAAGTCTCTCTGCCTGGATCCAGTGCTGAGGTTCTGTATTGGCTCACAGTTAGCAAGTAGGCTTGCTGAGGGTTGCTCTTTATAATTGTTTGGACTCTGGACAGTTAAATTGATCCTGTGTTGACATTCTAAATGTTTTGCAACACTGTATAAAAATCTGTTGCTGCAATTGGTATGCAAGCCTTTCAGCATTAGTAACATCGTGCAAAGTAGTCTCTGATGGTTTCCTTTACTAACCTTCATGTGGTGAATTAAACCTTGAGCCCTAAGTATCTGATTGTGCTGACCTTCACTTCAAGGAGGCTTTTTATTTAAGCTTTTAGCCTTCCGACAGACAGAAACATTATTGTCAATAAAAATAAAATAAACACGTAGTCTTGCATTCTCTGCTTACTTGAACAGAAGTATTAATAAATTTATAGCTCTTGGTTTGGCAAATATAGGCAGTCTGATGACATTTACATTAAAAAATTGACTGCAGTGAGGGTCATTCCAATTGAAAGGAAAGTATTTGGTAGATGAGTTGGCAAGCAGAATGACTTTGTAGTGTTTAAAGGAGCTCTGCCAAGAATTGGCTGGATAATGTTTGTTGTCTGTTTGTACCTTTTGAAATGAGAAGGTAGAGATTTGACTTTAGTAGAATAAAATATATGAGACTGCCTTAGACAGTGAAGGAACTGACATATTCTGGGATATAATTCCCTGTAGCATCTGCCTTGAAAATGCAAATGAAGGGTGAGGAAATTTGATGACCAATGGCAATCAGTGCTAAATTGTCTAATGAGGGATGCAGCCATAAAATAAAGCTGCTCTTACGGGTTACTTTATGGAAGTTTCAGAACTCTTGTCCTGAAATGTCAGTGTAGTGTAGGCCATATGACATGTTCAAAATATACTTTGATTAGTCCAGGACAATACTAAGGCAAGTCAAGTTAGGAGATCTGAATACGGTGATGGATCTGGAATTTTTATTTCTTTCGCTATCCATCACAGAATCATCGGTAGCCAGTATTTTTACCAAACTGCCATTCTCCTCATCTGGGTTTCTCACAAGTACGCTCTAGTGAGCTGTGCTCAGTGCATCACATTCTCAATATCGTTGATGCGTTATTAGTGTGGTGGAGGAATGGGGCCTCTGGCAGGGTGTTTTGCAAATGCTGCATGACGTGGCTATGGAGTGTACTCTCTTGTTAATAACTCATGATCTACAATCGAGAGTCAAAGGAACCCAGGGGGTAAAAATTCAAGGCTGTTCATAACTTGAAAAGATGGTATAGTAGAGAGGTGAAAAACCTTCCCAGAAATTGCCTTGCCAAAGTCCTCTGCCACTTCAATAAAAGAGATTTGATTCTGATCTGCTGCTGTGTGAGGTTTATTTTGGTTTTGTTCTTAATGAAAATTTAGCCTCACATTTGAATCTGGTTCAGAGATACTTCTGTGGTTACACTGGCAAAATACTTAGGGTAAGATCAAAGTTTTAGTCAACAGGATTGCTTTTTTATTAATTAAAACAACATAGGACATCTCTGTGAAAAGGATTGAAAAAAGTGTGTTTTCTTAGCTGTATTATCCAATACTGATGATTTTTATGCTTGAAACAGTTGGGAATTAATACCTGGCAGTAAATCTGTGTGGTGACTGACAGACTAAGCACTAGGGATTCCAACGGAGATTAGACCACACGTTCTCAAAGTGCAGATGTCAGTACTATTTTACATCACAGTGCTGAGTTTAGATGCCTTATGTTTCACATAAAACAGGGTCTGTTATATCATCTTCTTTTTTTTTTTTTCCTGGGTGGTTTGTTTTGTTTTGTTGGGTTTTTTTGTTTGTTTGTGGGTTTTTTTTGTCTTTTTGGTCCCATTTTCTCAGTTGCTTCACACTGGTGCTTTTGGCACTGTTCATCCTTGCAGAGATGGACTGATAACTGGTGCAGCAGAAACGTGAAAGGCAATATAAGGCTGTGAGCGTGCTGCACAAGTTAGGTAGGTGGCCTTTTGGTGGAGTCTGAGAGGAGGAGAAAGAGCTAGAGGATTTGAGTGTGGGAGTTGAACTGAGGCAGTTTAGTGGCAGTTGGAAAGCAGGGAAAACTAAATGAGACATGACTTTGGGAAAGTTGTGTCATGTATGCAATACTTCTCAGAGCTGCCGCCTTTCAGGTGGGTTTGCTCATAGTTCGCCAGCACTCGCACAGTTCGCTAGATAATGTGTTTATATCGTCATCGCAGATGCACTTTGCAAGTATGCATATGAATTAATGTAGAACAAGTAAAAGTCTTAAAAGAAATATGTCCTGCCCTGAGGTCTTAAAATCAGTGTGGGGAGAAGTGAGCTACGTGCATAAACCCAGCAAAGTGAGAGAATGAATTCACTTTCACCGAAAAGCAAGACTGCAGCCAATTCTGAGCAGAACTATCCATACGTAACTGATCACCACTAGTCAGCAATGCAGCAGGATCTGCTGAACAGTAGCAAATGCTGCTAATAAGTCTAGTAACATTATCGAGAACAGACCTAGCCATTACAGCAAACGTCATTAGTGACTCTTGTTAGTTTTCACTGCACTCAAGGGATGGAACATTGGAACAGTGCCCTAGGGAGACAGTGGACTTGCATCGCTATGAGTATTTAAGGAGAAATTGGCTGCTTTTCTTTAAATATCTGATTTGCTCCAGTTTTGGGAGATGCTCTTTAATCTATATGTACTCGAGGTATGGAATTAAATGTTCCTTGGCCTCTTTCTTTCCATCAGTGAACCCTGAAAGAAATTAGGGGTAGCTTTTACTACATAGAACTCTGCATTAATATGATGAGTATATTATATTTCATGCATCAGGGTTTCTGCTAATTGCCTGCCAGGAATGAATTCCTCTTCTGCACTCTGCCTGTACCCCTTACATATTCTGACTTTGGTGAAAGCAGGGTTCCTTGTGAGCATCAAACCAGGTTGTAGCTGGCATCCGGATAATAAGTAGGTCAGGTCAGCATAATCTGTAGGAAGCTGGTGCAGAGAATTCCCTTGCGTGTCTCAGCAGTGATTTGCTTGCAGGCCTGTGATCATTCAGGTTTTTCCTCTGGCTTAGCCTGGCAGGAGCTCTGGGAGTGTTTCAACTTCGTGCTGCAGAGGTGTGGTTTGGCTTTTGGAACTATCTGGACTTCCTTCTGCTCATTAGTTCCTGGCCATTGGAAAGGCTTTGTGTAACATTGGTGCTTTGGCTTTTTCTTTTCTGTAGATACAGTAGACTAAGTAGCTTGCTTCTAAATTACAACGCATAACTCCAGTCTTCCAGCTTATTAATATACAGGTTGTTTGGATAAAACATAGTTGTGTATGATGTAGAGGTCAGACTGGATCAGAGGTCATAAAGGATCTACTTAGCCCTGGCCAAGTAAAATATGTGCCTTGCTGTGCAAAAAGCATTGAATATTTTACAAGTCTGACTCTCAGTGTTCAGGTAGCTGAAATTAGAGTTGGTCTCTCTCAAGTAGTCCCCTATGTCCAATCCTTATCATGATTCCAAGGACAAAGTTAATGTTTTGCCTGTGTTTTCTCCAGACTGAAATGTCTTCAAAGAATTATTGGCTTCCACCTGACTGTAAAGCAGAACAACTCTTCCAGCAACTTAACCAAAAATACCTGCCAACAGAGGGATTAAATTAGCAATCAAAGAGGCTGAGAAAGCTATTTAACTTTTTCGAATAGAAAACCACATCTTACTCATACAAAAGCATCCACATTGCTTCTGAAGTTGGCCTTTTTTTTCTTCCAACACTGCAAAAGCAATTTTGAATGGATGAAAACCAAATTGCTTCAAAAGGAGGAGTATCCTCTAAACTGTAATAATAGTAAAGGGATAGGAAACATGATAGTTGCAGCTTCTGCTATGTTAAAACTGTCAGACCTAAGTCTTCTCTTGTGGTTATGCCACATGAAGAAACTGGAGGACTCACTGGATACTAGTTCTGCTTCTACTCATTCTTCTGCCTAAACTGTTTTGTTGGGGTGCGTTTGGGAAGTATGGCGAAGTGGTGTGTTGTTGGTTTTTTTTCTTGGCCTTTTCACAGGCTCAAGGTTTCTTGCATATCAAATGACATTTTAATATTATAAGAGCTTTGGAAAAGAGTTTAAATTTCTCCACTTATGGGCTGCAGTATGTATTCAATCTAGTACTTAGAAAATGAGATTTTAAACTACATAACTATAAGCATATTCTTGGGACACAGCCAGACTTCTTGGTTTCCCCACAACATTTACAAATGCACAGAGCAGATCTTTGCATGATTAATACTGTTTTTATCCAAGGCAGTAAAGTCCATTTTCTTGTAAATCTTCTATATTAGTGTGCTTTAATAGTTACTCGGAGCTGTGAAGAGAAGAACCCTGCAGACTGATGTGTAATGAACCATAGCTGCTTAAAGAAAGGTGAGTCAGCAGGGACGGAAGTTGGACCTCTGGCACTCAAAGCACTAATTCAAGCAAAAGAGGAGTTCTTCTAGCAGTAATGAGCTGTTGCCACTAACACCTACCAACAGTAGAGGATGTGACTGCACTCAGATGGGTGCTGCAGAGAGGTGTGGTGGCACTGTGATCCCCAGCCTGCAGCGGTGATATGCTGAGGGGCAAGACCATGTGCCAGTCAGGTTTTATGCTTTCACATCACTGAGCCCTGTCTGGAGATGGATCCCTGTACCCTACCATGAATGCAGCCATGCTGTCCCACTACAACACCCTCTCTTGGGAACCTCTCCTACCCTTCTGTTTCACCAGAAGTGGCAGTGCTGAAAAAAATGCACCATTCATTTTATTTGGTTACACTTCTAAAATTTGTCTGTATATTTATATAATAAATGCAGGTCAAGGAAAGGCAAAACAAGTTGGTGCTTCAATGTCTGGAAACTTATTTGATTTTGGATGAGTTAATATTTCCCATATATCCAGTTTAATTTGTGCTGGGAACAGCTAGTGACCCCAGATTTATTTTTTTACCTTTTTTTTTTCTTCTTCTTTTTAAGCAAGTCTGAATCTCTCAGACAAAAAGAACTTCTTGGTAGAACACGATTTCAGAGAACTTTGCCATTTTCTTTTGTGGTGTGCTGATCAAGTCCTAAGAGCGTATTTTGCGCTCTTCAGTGTTCCCAGTTATGACTTGGCTTGTCATGAATAAATTTACTGTCTTTTTTGTGAAATATATCCCAATCCTCTGTAATGTTCTTATGAATGAGTTATATTATGTTTTGTTCTAATTTTTGACTTCTGCTTTCCCAGTATGGAGTAATTTTACAATGTCTGACCATTCAGCTAGCAATCTGTAGGGGTCTTACTACATTGTGCTAAAGTTTTTCCTTCTACTTAGACTGGACACCGTTATATGAGTTATGGCTGTTTACTGGGCTCAGGTGTCTTTTGTCATGCCTGGCATCTGTGCATTGTTCATATTACAAAAGATGTGTGAATTAATATTTAGAGAATTTCTTTTCTCAGTGATACTCTGTCACTGAGATTCAGCTATCCCACATCTGTGCCTTGTACCCTCATAGCTCTGATATGCAGGAAAGTTAGAGGACTCTCTGTTCCTGAGAACTTGTATTATTGTGAAGGAGTGTCATCCTGAAAAGATGCTGGATGTAAGACTGAGTAAACTTTTGTTATTCATGATTTCTCCTATTCATTTTAGCATCTCCCTTGATATGGACATAAAATTGTTCCAGCTGAGTCTGTCAAACTCAAGAGTTAATATCACTGTTGAGCTGCCATATGTTGATGCTACAAGGTTGTATGGGATGGGAAGTCAGTTACATGTATCTCAGCCTTTTTTTTCTTGTCATTACTTTAAACAAAAAAACCCCAAACAAACAAAAAAAGTGAAACCATAAAAAAATGAGCGCTCTGGTGATTTATGATCTCTTTCCGCTAGAATGGTTTCCTGTCCTTGAACCAAACTTTTCACACGCAAACACTGTTGCAAGACATTTCTTTTCAGTCGGGTGTATATTTTTCCTCTGGTGATAGTGACCTTCGCACACAAGGTACTGACTGTCCCTTTTATAGGAATGATCCTTCAAGCCCCGTCTCACTGGCTTCAGGTCGTGTGATTGCCTTTTCATTCATGTAGTGCTTCAAGGTAGGATGATTGGTAATAAGCTTCGTGCTACCTCCGATGCCTGTGCCAAGCTGAAAGAGACATTCAGGCTGCATCTTTATTTTACATTCACCACATCTCTCATAGGAAGGCTTTGCGTGTGTTGGCATTGCAGGGAGCCCCCATTCACTTGTTTTAACTGAAGGCAGTGATTGTGTACTTCCTGAAACTTTGGTGGGTGTATCTATTCTTGGGTCTTTTTGTATGCATTTATAACCTATGTGCTTCCTTGAGTTTCAGGATTATTTAATTTGGTTTTTCTGACAGTAGCTTTGCATATTTTTCTTCTGCAGTTCTGAGGAAATTTGTGTGATGTAGTACACGGACTAATGTTTGTTTGCATTTAATTGTGTGGACTTGGTGTACATGGCTGTCTCTATACCTAGTACTGTCTTTGCTTTGCAAACAGGGCACTGCATTAATATTATACATGCAAAATGTTTTCTTCCAAGCCACTGATCCCTGTTGTTCCCTACTTCAATATGGTGCATTATTTTCTTGTCTGGAAGCTGAGACATAATTATTCCCATTACCACAGTTACTGCACATGACCCGTTATACAAAATACTGCTTTACTATCTTCGGTATTTTTCTTCCTGATACCCACGTGCCTTTGTATTAAGCTCATCTGCGTTTTGTACTTATGCGTTTACTTTTTGCTTGCTTTCTTACCTTCTGAGTTACCGGATGAATGGACTCTAAGCCTGTACCACACATCATCTGTGTTTGGATGTGGCCTTGCTCACTAGCTTTGCATGTATCGTTAGGTCTTAATAGAGTTCCTGAGTATTCTTATTTGTTTCCTATATTTTTATTTCCCCTTATTAATCCATTGCACGTTAGTTCATCTTTTTAAGATTTCATAATAGCATGACTTGGCCATTTCAGGCAGATTGGCAAGCTACCAATCTGCTTTTTCTCCAAATTCATAATTATGCTTTGTTGGCATATGATGGACATTGTGGATTGAAAATGCTTCTAAAATTTTATATAGATCCTCCCGGTTTTTACTGAAAAATCCAAATGCTGTTTGTAGCCTGTGGCAGCCGTTGCCCATTACAGATGGTAATGTGCTCTTATTCTAGTTCTCTCTATCTAGCTTCACTGCAATTTTTCATTGTGATCTGAAGGATTTCCAATTTCTAACTAAATTCTTTTCATGTCTGTCTGCTGAGGGACAGGGCTCTGGTACATTGCCATTATCATTGTTTGCTCTTTGTGTGTGTGTGCAGTGGGGAGATTCAGTATTCTTAGCTTCTGATATCAGGTGTCTGAAGGAGCTAATTCTTTTCTGTCACCAAGTTCACTGCAGGAGAATAAAAAGGGATGGAGCCAAGAAGTCTAACACTTCAGCTTTTTTTCCTTTCTGTTTGTTTATTATCCCATCTCATCAAGCACTTTTTAAATGCAGAGCTCTTTAGATGTTGCCTTATTTGTGAATATGCCATAAAATCTCCTGTTGGGTAGCAGTATAATCATAAAGCAGCAAGCTTGGGAAACGAGCTTTTATTATCTTTTTTCTTGTTTTTAAATTTATTTTAGTTAACTGATCCGAAAATGAGTTGGAAAGGGATTGGTTACCTCATTAATGAACATTTGTATAATCCTTGGAGACTTGTGAATGAAAAATTTGATTGAACTGGAAAATGGGTGGTAGTGATGGCTGTCTTTGTTCACACTCAGGTTTGTTATTGCAGCTGCACACTGAGCCATTGCCCCTCCTTGTCTGTACTTGAGCATTTTCTTCTCTGTACACAACAGTCTCAACAGCTTGCGTTTTTTTAAAGAACATAATAAATACATTGCTCAGTTAGACCAATGGTCCATGTAGCCCATCGCTTTGTTCCAAAAGCAGCAGCACTTCCTTGTAATGCCCAGCATCTACCATCACTGGCTTAGGGATGTTCCTGCCTTTTAAACATCTTAAACATCTGTTTACGGACAGATTTTTGCAAGAATTTCTTCTCTTTTTGCTGTAAAATATATTGGATGAAGCTTATCAGTATTGAACTGCTCTACTATCTGTTAGCCTGTTCACCTGCTCTTAAACATCTGCCTTCTTTTGCGTTTGATATAATTTGCAGTGCTCACTTATTTATGACAACTGAGTATTTGAAAAGTCAAATATTCTACCTGTTATCTATCTAACACGGATATCCTACTTGACAGTATTGATCCTAATTCCACACAACTGCTGGATCATGTGCACAGGTTAATCTTCAGGAAGGTCCAAGGTTTTTCCGATGATTCACCTGAGCGTAAACTCAGAGCCTGTTCTAGTGTCTGTGCCCACTTCCCTGGGCTGGGCAGCAGGATCCCTGGCAGTCTTGCTGGTAAGCTCTCCCCTGTCCTGTCCCCTGCAGTTCCCAGGCACTGTGCTGCCTTCATGCTCCACCCAGAGCTCTCGCCAATTTCAGCTATGGCTTTTCCTTGGATTGAAGGCCAAGGTGACCCTATGGATTACAGAACCTGTTCTCCTGCTTACTAAGGGCAAGATATCTTCCACAATTGCAGCAATGGAAGATAGGCAGCTTCTGCTAAGGATATGGTCCAAAGTGTGTTTTCCATGTGCAGAGGCCCTGACCATAGTGCAGCAGGTGGGAAGAGGACCCTACCTTCCCATACTAAGCCTTACTTTGCTGCCTGGTCCCCACTGTTTACCACTCAACAGAGCGGAGTCTGCATAGGTCCTCTTCCACTTGTGGTCGTGGGAAGAAATGGAAAGAAAGGGATGCTGTTTCTACTAAGGCTTATTTCCTTTATAACCTTTGGCCATTCTTCAAATTTGAAAGTTAAGGAATTATCTTTAGGAATAACTATCCTTGAAATTAAGCTCTCACCTTGGAGCTTACCTCAGAAATGTGTTTACTGTTCCTTTTTTTGTTAAAAAGGAGTAGGTTGAGTTATCCTGTGATTTGCATCTTGGCAGTATCTTCAAAGAATCTCAGTTGATCAGACATGAGTTGGGTGGTGGTGTGGGGTTTTTTTTTTTCCTTCTTGTGGAAATACATCAATTTTGTTTTAACCAAGCAAATTCAATTTTGTTGTTCTTTTTTTTTGATCTTAAGAGAGCACTTTCCTTTATTTCAAGTTTGTCTAAACTCTGTGACTCTCTAGGGCATATAAATTAGCTTCTCTGATACAATTACACTTGTCACTAACTCTAGGAATCTTCCTTAGCCTGAGCCGGTTTATAAAAATCTCTCTTCTCAATTGTATGAGCGTCATGATTTAATCCCAGCTGGCAACAAACACCACACAGCTGCTCACTCACTGCCCCCCAGCAGGACAGGAGAGAGAATCAGAAGAGTAAAAGTGAGAAAACTCGTGGGTTGAGGTAAAAACAGTTTAATACGTAAAGCAAAACAAGGAATTCATTTGCTACTTCCCATCAGCAGGGAGCTGTTCAGCCATCTCTGGGAAAGCAGGGCTCCATAATGTACAACGGTTACCTGGGAAGGCAAATGCCATCACTATGAACATCCTGCTCTTCCTTCTTTCCCCATCTTTACATGCTGAGCATGACGTCATATGGTATGGAATATCCTTTTGGTCAGCTGGGGTCAGCTGTCCTGGCCGTGTTCCCTCCCAGTTTCTTGTGTACCCTCAGCCTACTCACTGGACGAGGTGGGGAGAAGCAGATAAGGCCTTGACTCTGTGTAAGCACTGCTCAGCAGTAGCAAAAACATCCCTGTGTAATCAATGCTGTTTCCAGCACAAATCCAAAACACAGCCCCATACTGGCTACTATGAAGAAAATTAACTCTATCCCAGCCAGAACCGGCACAATGAGTGATCTGGGTATCAAGATTTAGTGCCCTTATAGATAGCTGTGCTCCTCATTTGAAATAATACCTTCAGTAATGTGTTAGAAATAAACTGGGGTCGTCGTCTTTCTCACTGAAGACATGTGCTTTAACCTGACCTTGTTAAGTAAGCACCTGTGTTTTGTAAAGTTGTCTTGGTTAAAAAGCCTAATTGATTGTGCCTGCAAAATTTGCACATAGTTGCAGGCATGTAAATGTCATCCATAAGTTCCTAGATTTCTTCCACTATGTGTACTGTGTGAAGTATTATGTTTTAAAGAGGATACCTTTATATTGTGGATTGTAGGGAGTAGTTTTCTACTAATTTCGTTATTCTAAGGCTTTATCCATCTAAACTGAGGTGGTTCTAAAAATGATGTTTTACTCTAGAGCCTTAAGAAGTGTAATTAGGACAGGAACCTCTTGTTAAAGTTTATTTTGAAATAAAGAGCAAGCAGTGCAGTGCTTGTTCCAGGGAGCTTAATAGCAAACTTCATATGCTTATGTCCATTAAAAAATGGATGTAAACTGTAATGTGACAATACAAATTTTTTAGCAAAGTTCTCTTCACAAATGCTGGGCTTCTCTGAAAAATGTTTTCTGAAAAGGAAGAACTCTAATACATTTATCCTGCCTATACTTTTTTTTTTCCTTTTTTTTGGTCTTGATAAAGGAAAAAATCAGTTCATGCCTACTAAAGAATATTCCCTGGACTGGGTCATTTAATTCTGTGCAAGCATTTAATACTGAAGACATTATTTTCAGGTTTGATCTATAGCTTGCCTATGCTGTCAGAAGAATTACATGCTATCACTTTTGCCCTCTGTCCCTGTGACAATTTAGGCATTCCAGTGCGTGGATGCTAAGATAGACTTCGGCTTGTACAAACGCTTTTGTATGCAGCCGTGAAAACTGCAGTTTTGGGTGGTGTTTTTTGTTAAAATTTCTGTGAATGAAGATAGTCTTTGAAATTCTGACAGAAAGCAGAAGAGCCAAAGTAGTCCAAGTGTGGCAGAAATTATGTTATTACAATGGAAAGCTGTGAAGATCTGGCCCAACTTAATTATGTGGGCAGGGGAAGGGATTAGACTGTGATTTTTTTTTTCAGCATTTGACCTCTGTGTAAAGGCAGAGCAAGGAACGGCAGGAGAGTACTGGAAAGAGAAGGAAGATGTTTTACTTCATTTCTGTCAGACAAGGCTTCATAGGCCTCAAGGCTGCATGGAGACCTGAAAAGAATGAAACAATGGTCAGATGAACTCAGAGTGGTAATGGAGAGCGTTATTGCCAGCGGGGCGTCTGAAAGAAAAGCTGGGTGAACCTTGTAGGGAGAATATGAAGTTGAGTTCTGCAGGGAGTAACAATAACTTCTTTTTTGTATTGGCTGGAAGGGGATCCCATCGAAATAATCAAAGCAATAAAAGCTTTGAGGAAACAAGAGGATAAATTTGGCAGCAACTTTCGGGGGACAGTTGAAATGAATAAAGTTTTAGCAGCTGTGGGAAGGAAAAATCATCAAAACTGAAATAGGGACCCTAATTAGTTGGTACTGATGTGCACACAACACAAGAATGTGCTTTGGGAATATTATATATGAAGCAGCTTTGAGACACTGCAAAGGTTTCTTGAGAGGGAAGATGATCCCCTGTCTATGGGACCAAGTATTACAACTGCAGTGATTATTTGCAGAAATATTCTGCAGTATTAAGCTCTATTGATTATTTCTCACATATGTACTGTGGATTCACGGAACAAGATGAGCAAATCCTTGTTTTTCTTCTCAGCAGAAATGTCAGGGAACAAACATTGGCTACCTCTACCAGAATTTCTGCTAGCTAAAATAAAATGCTCTGATTTAAGGCAAGTGGAAATCTCTGTAAACTGACTAAAAAGAAATTGATTTTTTTTTTAAATAAGGCTTGGTTTATATTTGCTATATGTGTCTGTGTAGCAGTGTAATTTCTTTCAAAATTGCAAATAACAAAGACTCAAAGTTGGAAAATGTGTTCAAAGACACATTATTCTGGGTTTTTTATTACCTTTCCATTTTCCTCCACAAATATTCATATTGGAAAGTCAGAGATTATATTAATTGGTTGATGGTATGTAACAGAGTTATTCAGGGTATGGAAGGTATTCTGGAACTGGATTGTAGATCATCTTAACGTTATTATTTCAACAATTTGTGTACAATAAAGGTCAATAATGTATTGGAAAATGATGTTTAATTTTTCTTCAAAGTTTAAAAAAAAGTATGTGGTGCTTTTTCATAAATTAGCAGCAGGAGGGCAAATTATAGTTACATTAAACTGTGCTTGTATATAAATCACAGATCTTGTTAGCAAAGAATTAACATCATAACTGGTAATTTAAAAACTGCCTTTAGCTCTGAATAAGGATTGGCTGTAGACATATTTTAATGGTATTGAAAAAGTAAAAATAGATCTCTTTCTAGAAAGAGCATTTCTGGCAGTAGTGAAATTAATTACTTGCTCTTTTATGAAGTGGTAGTATCTTTCTGAGCCATGATTGTGAAATGGTAATGTGCTATAGAAAAGACTGGTTGTCTTTCCATGATCCATGGCCTTGATTCTAGATTAAAAAAAAAAAAAAAAATTTTTTTTTTGAATAATGGGAAGATTTGGTTATATCATGAAAGGACATAGATGTCTCATTTTCATTTTCTCACATTCATTGGCTCTTCGGGTACAGATGCATGAAAACTGCATGACTTCTCAGATACAGATTAATAATAAGGAGAGATTCCCCCCCCCCCGGCATATCAAATATGTTTGGTATGTTTCTGAGACAACAGACAAATTGCTCAGTAGCACGCTCCAAGACTTTACTCCTGCTGGCTAATGAAGTAGAACAAGACACAGAAGAAAAATACACCTTTCTCATCGGTTTGCCAGATCACATTAATTTTCTTGTGGATTCCTTCTGTGTATTGACACCTCAAACTGGAGCCTATGCAAACAGTAAAATGTGGTTTGGTTGAGGTTTGGTTCGTTGTGGTATTTTTTCGGGGGGGGGTGGGGAAGAGGGGGGAGTATCGTTATACATGTCATTAATGCAAATTAAAGGCAGCCCACTTTTATGCTGAAGACGTTCCCCTCCTCCTATATTCCCTTTGCGGTTCGTTGCACTCTGTCAATCACTTTTTCTTGCTGACCCTCATACCCATCCTTCTCTCCTCCTCACAATAGCTTGGGAAATGCTACATGAAGAACACTTAAGTCTTCAAAAATGGTGTATTTTAGTGTGAGTCTTAGCATGTTGTATCCTTTCTTATCCTGGTAGTTACCTAAGTTAATTCATGCTCTTGTATACTGTGAGGTCTTTAGAAGTAGATTAAGACTATCCTCCTTCTTCTGCTACTAGCTTTGGTCTGAGAGAAATATGTTATGCAAGTGTTTTGTTGCTTTTTTATAATAATGCTGCTAATTACTACTTAGACTTTTCCTAATTTGTTGTAGTTAGGCTTGATCAAAGACTGATCCAAACAGATGTTCTGGCTGGACACTTGTGTGTGTTTAAGCTCTTATACCTTAGAGGACTCAATTAGAAGAGAAGAACACATGATGATTGTGTGCAATGCAACAGAATAAAACAAATAATTTCCACAACCTCTTTAATTTTTTAGATACTTTCCATTTGGTTACAGATATGTTGTTCAGTGGTTCTTCAAGCTATTTCAAATTCTGTTTATACATTTTTAATGTTTATGTAAGCCGCAGAGTGTAGGCATTAGATACAAAATTCAAATTCATGTTCCTTGTGTTTTAAAGGAAGAACCCATATTTTTCATGTCTGTCTTTTTTGTTGTTTTTGCTTTACCTGTTTCTTTTGTCATTTGGAAGGTGTTTAATGCAGTCTTTGTAGGGATGAGAGAGAGCTCTGAAGGAAGATTAACCTTACAGTCACTTGGACCTGTTTTCTCTGTCAGCAGTGAATAGGTCCATAACACCAGCTATTCCTGCTAGCAGTCGTTAGGTTTAGTTTGAGACAATGAAAGACAAAAATCTCCCCGATATTTTATCAGTCCCAGGCAGCCATAATGCGTTAGACTGGATGTATGGTATTCCAGAGTAGAAACTATATCCTGACTGGATCACTTAGGAAAAAGTAGATATTTAAAATACTTTGTCATATTATGCCTTGCATTTTCTTGTGTATATGGATTTTCCTGTTCTGTCCCCAGGCTCCTTGGCCTAGACATGCAGCCTCTTGGTCTGAGCACCAAGAGGGGATGTGTAGGAGCAAGTTGAAACATCTTCTGCAAAAGAATGGATTTGTTTGGGTTTGGTTTTGTTTGTTTTGCAGCATATGCATATTCTAGCCTGTCCTATACCCGTTGTGTATGAATTTGTTCTCTTTAACATGTCATATTACACACATGAATGTCTATTACAAGATATGAGATCCCCACCAGCTAAGAATTTTACAAGCACCACTGATCCTAGAATAAATTGAATTGTGATTGCCACATTGTTCAATAGGCAACACTGGACCAAAAATATGAAGTTGTTTAGCTTGCAGAGGTGTAAATTAAACTTTGATATTAAAATATTTTTGTGTCCTTTTGATCACTATACACTTGCTCTCTAACATCTTTTTTTTTTTTTTACTTTGAATGTCAGAGCAAACATTTAGTAAAGGTTCCTCATTCAAACAACAGATTTCCACCTACACACCCACCCACCCCC
>NW_010274803.1:0-4244 GCF_000690775.1 Eurypyga helias | reverse complement strand
CCACCCACCCACCCCCCAAATTTTCAATTCTAGATCACTTCTAAAAGATTAGTCTTGTATTCCTACTATGTGCCTCATCTTTTGGTCCATCTTTTGTTGTCTTTTGTTTTCTGTTGGTGAACAAGACCTAAAACTAAACATAGGGTGTAACTCTATGGGCCCTCCTTGGGGGGTTCTGCTGAGGGCTTGCACTGGGTGTGCAGCCTGGGATCAAGAGTGGGTGGATGGGATCTCTCCTGAACTTGAACTTGATTGCTCTCGAGCAGTTTTCAATCGCATCGCTCTCAGAAGTGGTCAGATCATACTGTTTTTCTTTTCCAAGTTTCCTACCTTTCAGCATGTGGCTGGTACTGGAACACCTAATGAAGCGGAGTGTAGTTGATGAGCCCTCGCTAGGGACATATTCTTGTGATGTAGTCGATGAAGGTGGATTTCTTCATTGTTTTCTAACTTCATCTATCAACTTGTCACACAGAGCTAATCCATTTGGGGGATGTTCCTTTTTACTTACTTTTTTTTTTTTCCTGAATTTTCCGAGACTCGAAAAGCTTGAGTAGAGGCTTCTTTGTGTGGTCTGTGGTGCTTTGGGTGTTTTTTTGTTTTTAATTTGTTTTAATCTTGTCAAACTAGCTAAAGAGGAAGATAAATTTGATGTGGTTGAACAAGTTAAATAAAATTATTTGGGAGCAGCTAGAAAATATGGAGGAAGTGACTGACTTGTGCTTCTTTGTGCATTGTGTGTTCTCCCAGGATACGTGTGTGTATGTGTGTTTCTTCACGCATAAAATTCCTTTTGAACTACTTTATAGCTAAATTTACTGACAGTATTAGCCATGGGGATAAGTTGACCTCATAGATCATCAGTGTTACGACACTTATTTATGATCCCATGTTAAAAAACTGAGGCAAGGAAGTTTATATGATCCTGCCAAGGCCAGAAAAGGCATTGGCAGTTCCTGGTTACTGGTATGCAGCTTAGGCTCATTGTCCCCTCTGAAGGACTCCTGGGTAGAAGTCACCCAGTGATCTTTTGTTTTAAAAATCTATGTTTAATTCTAGTGAAGGTTAATAAAGCCTTTTTCTATTTGCTGGGCTTAAAAAAAAAAAAAAGGCATAACAGACGACTTTATTGGTGCACATTTATTATAGCTGCTCTGACATTTATGTTTTCCATGCTGATAGATGAATGATTTCTGTGGGAGTAAATCAGTTGCACCAAAACTAGTAGTACAAAGCACCAGGTTCTCCCTACTCTAAGAGAACAAAGGTTTTGAAATATTTTAAAATATGATTTAACAGATCCCTTCCAGAAGAATTTGCTGGAGTGGTTTTTTTGTCCTAAAACATACATGACAAGTTGCAATTTGGTGTTTAGTGTAAACATGCTTAATTCTGAACAGGAGATTAAGAAACTTCCTGACTTCTCAGACATTTTGTTTCCTTCTTTTCTAATTCACCGAGCTTTCCTCTGCCTAACTCTGAATATTCTAATTCAAACTGCACTTCAACTTTCAAACTATTTAACTTGTTGCAGTGTTTTCCTGCCAGCAGAAGGCGATCATTTGTTATTTTTATCAAAGTTGTTTTCTTAAGTGATGTATATTTTGAAATACTTCCTTGCAATCACTTGCTTAGAAAACACAAAAGCAAATCAGGGGTAGAAAGAATGTGCTAAGCATCATAAAGATTTCTGAGAAATCATTAGGTAATTCAATGATTAATTTCATGATTGGGAGTCAGGAGAAAACATTATTATGTATTATGTCAGAGTTTGTAGGAAAGGTATTTAAAGAGATTTACAAAAATCTATACCAGCACTTTTGATGAAAAACTTTGCTTTCACGCCACAATTTGAATACCAAAACATTTACTTGGTTTCCCTGCCCCCCTGTGGATTCCCAAATGATTATTCTATCTTCCCTGACTGTGAAACAACATGAAATACTATTATTATAACCATCTACTGTTAGAAAATTGCAGTGACTAATACGTAAACCCAAGTGTACAGTGAATTCAAAGGATGCACCACTCTTAAATCTATAAGGTCAATATGGTGTTGGGGAATCTGTCCTTTTAGGCAACACTGGGATTAAACTGTACACCAAAGTACCTAAAGCTCTGAGGTTCTTCATCTGTCCTGACCCACGTGCTGACTTTGGAACAGGTCTTATCAGACTGATATAATATTTCCTGCCTGGGGAAGGTCTGTACTGAACAATGGGATTTAGTTGCTTCAACAGAGGTGTTCAATGCCGTTTCACTTGTTCTGGGACAACAAAAGCGTTCACACTCAGCTGGTAGGTATGATGCAGCATTCCTGGAAAGTCAGCGGAGACTAAGACTTGTAAAGCAGTGTAGACACGTGTGTTTACACAGCAGATGTCCAGCTGATTTGTCTAGAGTATTTGTCGGAACAAAGATCATAGGCTGTTAACGGGAAATAGCTGACCAAAAAATCAAAGCCAATCAGGCAGTGCTGATCTGCGAATGTGAAAACCAGATTTTGATCTTTTTGTAAAGGGGGAAAGAGAAGTGTATAAGGACAAAGAAGGGCCTTTAATAATTATTTTCAGAAGAGGTGTTTTCCTCTTAGAAGCATTGTTTACTCACCATTCCTATTAAAACATAGCTATGGGAAGGAAAACACAGTCCCTATGGAAATCAATAGGAATTCTCTTGCTGATTTCAAGGAAGAAAACGTTGATGGCTATGTATATAAACTGCAAGTCCATTGCTTTGACATGTGCACCCTCATGGCGTATTTTCAATTGCATCTGTTCCCATAAAACTGGAGGCTTTCCGATCAGACCTTTACAATTGTTTCTTTCTTTTTGTAGAGTTGACATTGCTATGACATCTTTTTTTTCAGATAATGTTTGTTCTGGCACCTTTTCCATTAGCTTTCTCCCAAAGTGTGGTGGTTTTGGGTGCTGGATGACTAGTTTCTCTGTAACAGAGGTGGCTGGATTACAACATGCTGTAAGAATCTAGTCTCTAAAGCAGTTGGGGTAAAGATAAATAAATCATAAATTCATGTATAATATTTATGTTCTCTTGGATTGCTCAACAATGCAAAGTTCTACTAGTACGAATCTTCAGTGTTGAGGATTATGAAAATATCTGAATCTGTCTTACACTTTTAAGTATGGGGTTTTAAATAGCTACTTTTCACACTAGCTAAATATTACTAATCACAGGAGTGACATAAAAGAATGCTTCTTCAGCTAATGCTCTTTGCAGTTGACCTGTGTATTGTGTCTCACAGAGTTCTTCAAGTAAGTGCTGCAGCTTTCAGAAAATCTTGTTTACAACCACATAATTTTCAGAATTAACTTTCTGCAAAATCTATTGTCTCCTTGAAAGCAATGGCAATGCAGCTTTCTTCTGTAGCCCATTTTTGTGAGTGTGGCCTCATTGGTAGCAATAAGGTAGTTTCTGAAGGGAGCTGACACCAAAAGCAATGAGCTGCCTTGTGTTGTTACTGTTATACACAACCTTTAATTCAAAGGCGTCGCAATAAGAAAGTGATACCATCAGCTCCAATAGCATTTTGCTTATTCCTTCCTTTGCAGTGTCATTGACCTGTGGGGAAACTATGGGATGACCAGGCAGTTGCAATACAACACACTCAAAGGCCAGAGTAGTAAAACATCTTACTAAATGTCAGTGAATACATTTAGTCATTGGGATTCAGAAAACGTACCTTGTTTTCAAGACTCAGGTTGAAGAGAACAGAAAGCAGCACACAGATCTATGGCAGAGACATAGATCAATGGAGGATGCTTTTTAAAAATGTATAGGTCTAAAAATCTTTTAAAATGTCTTTTGGAGGACTAGGAGAGTTAGTAATTAATTTTGCATTGACTGGTTGTAAAATATACACAATTAAGGGAGTGTCTTCAGCCCCCAGGTGATTAAGATTCAGGAACTGGAACAGGTATGGATACAGAGCCATTATCCTATCACTGACGGCGTGAGCAGAAGAGCTATTCCTGTGCGTGGTGTCCTTGCGTCAGCACAAAGCTCGTGGAAGGCAATTACCGCTACAGAACTGGAGCACAGTTCCATTTTTACTGAAACGTCCCAGGGGATTATATTCTGCCTGCTAAGGGATGAGACAGGGATTATGGATATGAGACAGTTTTGTTCATTAACAATAGCAAATATAGTATTCTGTTCTTCTGTTGGATTCAATAAAAGGGTTTATTTTGTGTATCACTTGATGCCCAAAACATGCCAAGTGG
>NW_010274802.1:305-563 GCF_000690775.1 Eurypyga helias | reverse complement strand
GCTTTAAGGTGCCTTCCCACCCAAAGCGTTCCGTGATTCTGATTCAATAGCCAGCCTCCAGGAACAAACATACAGCAACACCCGGATAAAAAGCCCTATAACCCCATAGACTCCCCCAGTGCAGGCAGAGGCTTCAGCACCCCCCTGGAACCCCACCCTGGGCTTGATCCTACTCCATGTTGCCTTGCACAACCCTCAGCCTTCCCATTCTGCGTGCACACACACGCACAGGCAGCGGCAGACCCTGTGAAAAGAGGA
>NW_010274802.1:0-253 GCF_000690775.1 Eurypyga helias | reverse complement strand
GATCTGCTCCCCATGGGCCAGGGAGGACGACGCGAATCCTTTTATTGTTGGGTCGGGTTTGTTTTATTTTTTTGTCCTCTTTTCTCTCTCTCTCTCCCTGGATCAGGAGCCCATGATGAGGCGGTGCTGCTGCCGGCATGAGAACGCGGGGCTGTCCGTGCAGATGTTGCCCGGGGAAGCCGAGGTTCCCACACCAAGTAGGAAGCAGGGCCTCACGGAGCCGGGACGGGGACTGCGGAAGTGGCAGCAGGGC
>NW_010274801.1:0-1409 GCF_000690775.1 Eurypyga helias | reverse complement strand
AGCGATGCCCAGGGTTGTTGTGAGAACTCATTCCTTTCTCAGCCCAAAAGTTTTCAAGCAGGTATGGCAATACCAGAGCTACTCTTGCTCTTGTTCAGCTGCTTTACTTCAAATGGGCAAGGCTGTAGCACAAAAACAGACCTTTTAAGAGCGGATCAGTGTATTTCCTCTTCACATGTCTGCAAGGAACTGGGCTCGGTGGAAGGAGTGAGAAGACAGCAGTGCAACCCAACTGAAGGGCTTTGTTCCTTGGCTGCCAGCCCAGCCTTTACGCAGCAGATTTCAAACCCCTTGTGGAAGCACCAAAAAAAAATCAGAGAACCTATTCAAGGGACTTTGGAGAGTGGTTTTGTGGATGGGGGAGGAAGGGAGGCTGGTCTGAGGGCTTCCAGTACCAGCATGAAGTGGCTGTCCAAGGCTGCTACAAGGACTGGATCCTGTTTCACTTGATCCTGGCCCCGTATCAAACGCTCTAAAGGTGAGGCAAGGCAGAGGACCTGCAGCTCAGGCAGATCTGCCACAAACACAGTTATTAGCAAGTGCAACACACCACTTGTCCTTTCATCGGGCTGTCACTTGTCAGTGATGACTGCAGTAAGGGCAGAGCCGGTCCTTCCTTTAGGTGGTGGTTTTCTACATAACCTGAAATTCCCATCTCAAGCTGACTGATAATTTATGGGAAAGTCAATTTGGCATTGACCTGGAGCACAGCAGCAGGTTCAGGTGCATGTGAGCACGGGGCAGTGTCCTCTAGGGCCATTTTGGGGCCATGTCTACCCTATGCTCACCAGGGCTGCCCAGGCTATGGGAGTTGAAGACTTTCTTCAACCCAAGTTAAGAGTGGATGTTGCCACGCCGTGTCATGGCGACGTGGGGTGAGGAAGAAGAGGAGGGACTGCTGTCAGCACCAGACAGACAAAGTGGTCACCCTCAGTTCTGCAAATCCCACTCTACCTGTCCCAACTTCACCTGAGAGAGCTCTGGGCCTGGAAGGGCGGTGGAGGTACACCACATCCATCAGCAGCTCTCAGCTAGGCCACCCGACTCCGTGGGAGCAGACATTTTGTTCGGAGACACGTAACACAGGAGCAGTATATGGTTTGCTCCCAGTTCATTGAGCACTTTCACAGAGGGATGGGGCTGACATCAAACAGGAAGAAAGGCTCACAATCTCTACAATCAAAGTTGAGGTGAATATTAACTTAGATAAGGGCCCAAATTCTCCTGCAAAGCCCATGGTGATGCTCTAGGACATGGACTTCTTTGGATCCCAATAAGCCAGTCAGCAAGATTTGCCCTGATGGGACAGGACATCCCTGGAGACTGACAACGGAACCAGTTTCACTTGTGATGAACCCAAGGAAAGAGCAGCCAGGATATGAAGAGGTAATGAATCATAGAATCATAGA
>NW_010274800.1:766-1547 GCF_000690775.1 Eurypyga helias | reverse complement strand
CACTCCCGCGCGCCCCCCATTTTCCTCTAGAATGTCGTGGCTTTGATGATCCGATTGTAGAGCATTGATTACAAATTTATTCTCAGACACTATATAAGTCTTTATATCTGCTATTAGAGACATCTGGGAATGATTAGAGCCCTCCCTCCCCCGATTGTGCTCCCTCTATCTCGCAGCGAGGAGCTAGAGACATGCTGACGTCAGATCAGACGGCTAGGAGCCATCCTGCTCTCCACTTGGGTGTAATCACGGCGGCGCTTTCCAAGCCCCGGCCCCGGCCGCCAGCTGGGATGCGGGTGCAGCCCTCCCTCCCCGGGGCTCCACGTCCCCGAAGCCCCCGGAGGCTCCCGCTCTTCTGGAGTTTGCCGCCGAGGTTGTTTGTTTATTTGTCTGTTTTGGGACTTTGAGAAAGACAAAGCTGTGCATTCCGCCGGCTGTGCTTCCCTTCCCCCCGGCCCAGCGCTTTATCTCAGCCCGATTTCTCCCAGCGCATTCGCTCACAGCGCCGTCTTCCAAAATAAATATCGAGCCAGGCTGATTTCGGAGGAATCAGCCAAGCAAAGTGCAACGCTCAGGCGCGGGCAGTCGCGGGCGCGCTGACACCCCGCTCTCCAAAGTGGTAGTCGGGTTTACAACCAGCCGGGAGAGCTGGACGCTGCTGTAAAACAAGGCGATTCCCAATCCAAACGGCAGAGCTGCTGGCGAGGAGATGGCTTTGCACCTGCTATTAAATCCTAATGAATCGCCTCTAATTGAGAGCTGGGGCTGGCTTAACGCCGGC
>NW_010274800.1:0-666 GCF_000690775.1 Eurypyga helias | reverse complement strand
CGTACCGCTCTCTTCTTCTCTTTTCTTTGTTCTTTTTTTTTTTTTTCCCCAGGAGATAAAAATAATAATTGAATCAATACAGCTTGAGCCTCTGCCGGCTGCTCGCGAAGTCTTGGCCGGCCGACACTTGTCCAGCTGTGTGTTGCAATCAGTGCTACTACCAGGAAGGGGGGGTGAGGGGAAGCAGTTGATCTCGTCTCCCAGAGGAAAGAGATAATGTTGGACTATTTGACTGAAGGATTAAATTCTTGGTCTAAAATACGCTTGCCAGAAGGAAAAAAAATATCCGCGTGACCCTAAAGTAAATTAAAAAATACGCTTCCATTTCTTTGTTCCAGAAGAATAAAATAAAATAAACCCCCTAAGATACCGCAACGCTCGGCTGTGTCTATCTGTAATCTCGAAAGGAAAAGGAACATTTCCTTTCTGAATCAGCGCAAAGACTATGCTCGGCTTCCCACCACAGCCCCCGACCCCAGGGCTCGGGCGGGGGAGGGGGACGTGAAGAAAAAAGAAAGTAAAAGTAAACGGAGGGGTGAGGGGAAATAACCCCACAAACTCCTGAAATAAAACCCGAACCGAAAACTATGCCAGCAGATCCCATCGCTGGGCTTTACGGGAGAGCTCTGGTGCCGGCCCTTCTGCGGGGCCGGGGCTGCTGCCCCG
>NW_010274799.1:0-1044 GCF_000690775.1 Eurypyga helias | reverse complement strand
ATGATTCTATTCTATGATTCTAAGATCGGGACTATGTAGCTTTGTAAAATCATGCTGATCAATAAGTCTCATCTACAGGGTAGTTTCCAACATTCTGATGACATCTCAATTGACAACTTGCCAAGAGATCAAAGGTTAAGTAACATTTGTAGCCACAGACATACTTTAGTATTTTCTTACCTCCATGGAATGCTTCACAAAAGACTTGGTATAAAAAAAACGTTGAAATAGCACCTGTCCTGTAGCCATAGCCACCTAAAAAAAGAAGAAACCCCAACAGAGATTAACAAAACTGCAGAAATTACCTGCCAGGATTTCTACAGATTTAAGACCAGGAAGAGTAGCTAAGCTGTACTTAAGTATGGGATTAAGTTCAGTGGTACCTAAAGCAAACTAGCAGCCCCACCTCAGCAACAAATTAAGTTGCCCAAAACGCTATCGACACCACAAACGCTGTAAGTCCAATACATGTATCGCAAACTTATTTTGTGACGCATGAAAACGTTGGGTTTGGGGTTTTTTTTTCCACCATTTCTTTAATTTGGAGCACAAGAAACAACCTCACCAACAAGAAGAAACAATCCACCCAAACATCAGAACCTACTAAAACAGGAAGTTGTAACAGCGTGCCAGAAAAACGTTACTTTACTGGCGTGGAAGGAAGGGGAAATCTAACTATATTACGATTTGTGCATACTCGTAACACAATTTGAGCACCTCAGACTCGGCAGTTAGAAAACGTCTACAAAGTTTTACGCTCGGAGACCCACGAGACCGCGACTGGACCTCGCCGGGAAACAAAACCATCCCGGGATGGCTACAACTCAAAGGAGTCTGAGGTCCTTTTTTCCGCAAGCCCCAGCCTTCAGAAAAACACCACGGGAGCCCCCGCCCTGCCCGGGGAGGCGGCGGGGGCGGCGCAGGAGAGCGGTTACATCACCCGCTTCCTGCTCCCAGCCGGGCGGTGAAGGCCGCAGGCCCCACGGCGAGGCCCAGCGGCTCTCGCACCCCCAACCCCGGCCGAAAAGAGCAGCTCCTCGACCC
>NW_010274798.1:0-5321 GCF_000690775.1 Eurypyga helias | reverse complement strand
GAAGGCTCCGGGGAGACCTTATACAAGCCTTCCAGTATCTGAAGGAGGATTATAAGAAAGATGGGGACAAACTTTTTAGCAGGGTCTATTGCGATAGGACGAGCGATAATGGTTTTAGACTAGATATAAGGAAGAAATTTTTTACAGTGAGGATGCTGAAGCACCGTAACAGGCTGCCCAGAGAGGTTGTAGATGCCCCATCCCTGGAAATATTCAAGGCCAGGCTGGACAGGGCTCTGAGCAACCTGATGTAGATGAAGATGTCCCTGCTCACTACAGGAGGGTTGGACTAGATGACCTTTAAAGGTCCCTTCCAACACAAACTATTCTATGATTCTATGAATCAGAGGAGAAAAAGGAATAAAAGCAGTCAAGCAGGCTTTAATCTAACGATGCTGTGAAGCAGTCATGTGCAAGGACACTGTCAGCCTCTGCAAAGGTACAGTGGAACTACTAGCACATTGTCAAGGTTTCTATCTTTAGAAAACTATTTAATCTCAATATTCACTCCACAGCATGTGACAGCATTGGAGGCCCACAAACCCTAAAAATGATTATTCCTCATGTGAGAAGTGAAAGGCCTTTCCTAACATATGGTCAAGGATCCTTAGTCAAAACTGCACTTGGCTCAATCCTGCAGAATTGTCATAAACATTCTCAGCCAGGTACAAATTCCATTTATTCATCATTAACCTGGCACAGGTGTAAAATAAATGAGAACTCACAGATATAAAATAATTTATTTGCCTACCATGGAAAACATCCTTTCCCACAGTGAGTGTACTTAGGCCAGTCTAATCAATCCAACTGTACCCTGTCACACAGAAACACCGCTATTGACTTGCCCAGCCTGTCCACAAATCAACACGGCCTAGTTGCCAAGCACACAGCAGCAGCAGCCATAATAAAACTGAGTACAAGGTCTGCACTCCCGTGGAGTAAAGTGGATGCAACTAACATCTCATAATAACTTCATGTCTGGAGCAAGGCCTGAGAAAGCTACATTAAAACCAGGTTCTTAATCTGAAGTCTATCAGAGCATATTTTTATTTCATGAAGAGTTAAGAGGATTTGTAGGAAAGGGTAGAAAAGGTTAACAATTCCTTCATGCACTTCTTGTCAGTGCTGTGCTAGGCACAAATCAGTGAGAGCTTTGAGAGCACAGAGGATGAGGTCTTCAGGTCAGTGGCAAGTTTAAACCTTGCTGAAACAGTGCTAAAATGTCAAAGTGCCTGTCCATGTTACAGAGCTTTCCATGCACTCTCATCACACTCCTCAGGTAAGATCTCTTTGTCTACGGAACTACAATAGGTTTCTTCTTTTCAGCTAGACTTGTCTTAAAATCTCTTCCAATAACCTTTCCAGGTACTAATGCATGTGTGCTATAAATAACACAGTTGCACAGAAATAGCCCAGACACACAGTAACTTCAGCTCTTTATGGTGTGTGATGGTACACTGTATACATTTATCCACTTAGACAATACAGTATGGTGGTAACTAACAACGAAGTTGCTTTTCCACTGCAAATAAATTTCATTTTCTCCTCTCCACATCTACTTAGACACAGCCAGGTTTTCCCACTTTACTCATGCTGAGTAGTTAACTGAATTTAACCTGAGCAATGAATGACACCCTTCACATCACCTCTACGTAAGCACAGAGAGCTTGCAATTGTTCTAGATACAATGCAAAATCCTCTCTGTCTCTAAAAGATGTATTAATCTTTCCAAGTCAAACCATGCAGCTGCTTCACAGCCAATATCATCTCATGGCACTACACTACACTGGAGTCCTTGCCTAAACACAGGTGCATCTTTGTCCCTCTAGATAAAATATGACGTCAATCTCCTCAACCTAGGCTGTTTCATCACCCAAAGGACAAGCACATCACTCTGCACAGCTTCCAGCTACAAACACGCAGGGACAGCCTACATGAGTGGTTCGTGGTGTAGAAGGAGCTCATTTGGGAGTAAATTGTCTCTGATCTATAACTGGGGTCTTGCAGTACACAATCATCTATAACACTCCTAACACGGATGCAGGGTCTTGCAGCAGCCAGCTCTCTGCGCACGAGAAGCAGATGCCCGTGGCCAGAAACTGGCACAAATTTCACTGCTGGTGAAGACAAAATGTGGACGTGTGGTGCTGGAACCATAACAGATCACAGTAAATCAAACCCTTGTGCTCGCCTCTTTCAGCCACCAGCTGGTAACGCAGCTGTACCCATCGACTCAGTTCTGATGTCGGTTTCTGTTTAAAGCCCTACTGGTATTCAGAGGTCCACTCGTGTATTAGTGGTGTCATCCAATGGCCCAAAGCACTATCTATTTTTTAAAAACTTTATTTTGTGAAAATTAACTTTATTGCTGATATATGCAGCCAGGATTTATGAATACTTCTGCTTGGGTACGAGCAGTATTGGATTCTGAAACCATTACCTTGGAAACGGATCAAGATGCTGATGTGTCTCAACTAACAGACCTCGAACCACAACAACTGATCCTAATACTTTCAGGATTATTTATGCGATTATAAAACTGCTGCAAGGTAAGATTTCAAATATTACCATGCAGAAATGCTATTACAAAGTATCAGTTTAAAAGGCTTTTTGAACTTTATTTTAAAAGGTTCAATTCATTTACGTAGGATTTTTTTCAGATATAATCCTCTATGAGTGGAATATTAAATGCTCTTTAAATCAGATAATTGGGGATTTAATGCTACAGTGGCAAAAGGAGTTTTAGTAAACAAAATACTCGATAGTATCTGACTGTAAAAGAAGGAGAAGGACACTCTGTCTTTGAACTGCTCATTCGACAGACTATCAAAAAGCCACTGAAACTCTTCTTTTGATAGATAATGGCTATTACAATTTTTTGTTGTATTTTTTGGTTTGTTTGTTTTGTTGGGGGGTTTTCCTGCAGTAAAACATACAAGCAATAACATACAAGCAGCCATAGCTAGGGGAACAACTGCTTGTCACAGTTCCTGTAAACGTTAATGTGATTCTTTCCATTGGGCGGTTATTTCACTTTGCCTTGTCACAGGATGTTGCTCCACAGGTATTCCTGCACCATATAAAAACTTGAAGCACAAGAACTGCATGGGTTTTAAGTTAAGTGAATGTAGGTCCTTTTCTCATATGTCCTGGTACAGCAGAAGAGCTTGGAGTGGCTTTTAAGAGGAACATTCTTCTAATAATGCTTAGGGCAGTTTCCTTATCTGTAGTCACATACTGATAGGAGCTATGCTAGGTGAGAAAGAAATAGCAGAAACGATAGGTTTGGTACTGACAGTTTTCCTAATGAATAGTTCATCTCCTATATCAGCCGAGATACAGAGCTTAGATTGCAGGAGCTTGTGCAAAGTCATGCCCTACCAGGACTCTGGGGATTGCAGCATGGAACCTAGCTTATTGTCCTCATTTGGAGCTGAACTGGACCTTAGACAGGAATACATGCAAGAAGAGGGGGTTAATAACAATTTTACAGCTCTGGCCCTTCAAACACTTGTTCACAAAATTAACATCATTCACATGAGTGATCCCATTAAATCCATAGCATTAGCTATTGCCCACAAAACGAAAGCCCATAAACCTCTTGACTATCTTCAGGTTGGCCTGAAGGATTTTATCATCTGTGCACCCTGGGACAAATTAAGAATGACACGGCTCTGAATTAATTACTCCTCTGTAGCTCTTCTCATCACTTTCCTCATGTAGACAAACACTAGTGTTTACAGGATAAATTCTTAATTGAAAATGTTCACTGCCAACTCATGGAGCTACCATACAGAGACTACTGCCTGCATTACGTGATACCAACAAAACCAGAGATCTTATGTCAAAATATTTTAATGATACTTTAAGAAGTAAAACACGATAATGTCACGTATTACCACCATCCTGAGATTGTGCTTTGCTACAATTAAACCAATAGTCAGGCATTACATAATTTGTCCCAAATAAATGTTATTTTGCATTTAAAAAAATGATTACTGAAAATCCAAAAATGTAGCAGTCACTGTGTGAAAAAATCAATTCCTTTTCTCCCCAAGTGTAAAATATTTCTCTATTGTAATAATGCAGTTTAATGCTCACGAAATCACATCAGATCAAATCCAACACCGAGCTGCTGAGATATACACAAATTGCCTCCTTAGGATCATCACCCTGGAATTAAAACAATAAAAAATGTTATTGATATTTCTGGTATACTAGGAAAACTGCTTGTTATATTCAAAATAAGCCAACAGCTTAGCCTTCCTGTGTGCATTTCACCTTCTGCATCTACTTTTCCATCCTTATTTCAGACTGGGAGTCTGTAACATTTATTCCACAGTTATCATAGGCCCACAAAATTCCCCTGGGTAAGCTGGACTGCTAGCGCCTGATCTACCCTGAGCATCTGCTCTTTCTAAAGGAGGACTCCTTCACTGAACACCCCTGGAACTGCTCACACCTACCCCACCTGCATAACCCTCTTCAGGCGTCCCAAGCAAACCAGACCTGTCTCTAATCAGTATCTTCATGGGACACATCCACTGCTCATCTGAATATACATATGTTCTAAATTATATTATTTTAATCGCATTTTGAAATAGCTAGAGATTGAAAACATGCTGTTTCTTACACAGGCTAGTTCTGCTGTGGAAAACCAAAACCAACCCAAACCCATCCATATTTGTAAATATTTTTTAATCTGATTTGAAATATAACATCAATTCTAATCTGATTTAATCTATTTTTTTCTATTCTGGGAGGGTTTAACTAAACCAGAACCAACATATCTCCACTTGTTTCATTACTGACATTATTCTTGAAACTTAAACTTATTTAATGTGTGCTTAAAAGCTATACTGGATGGCTACTACAGCAGAAGACCTGTCTTTCAACACTGTATATATCTAACAATTTCACGCTGGATAATATTTGCCCAAGTCAAGGATAGGCTGAAATTTGGCTGCCTGACCAGAATCCAGAGGTGTCCTTATTTTCAAAATGTGGTATCATTTTTCTCAAGGTAATTAAAAGTGAATTGTGGGACAGTAAGTATTTCTCTAGCTACAGTGAGACAAAAGTAGAATTTAAACTCATGTTGGTATCCTACGGTTATAAATAGGATATATTTATAAATAGGTTATTTATAACAATAAACACTTATTTGGATTGCAGCAACTTTCAAGATTAAAAAAAACCCACACACACTGACAGATTTTGGAACAAAGTGATTCTCTGATGGCAATTCTAAAGCAAGCAGCCCCTGCTCCACAGGATGCTGTCCCACTAGCTCCATGTTCAGCGGAGGGCTGCACTGCTGC
>NW_010274797.1:0-4438 GCF_000690775.1 Eurypyga helias | reverse complement strand
GCCCCGTCCTCGGGTCGGGGCGTCAGGGGGGTCTCCAGCAGAGCTCGGAGATTCGGCTGGGACAAGTGTTGTGTCCGGTACCCGTGCTTCTGCCCTGTCCTTCTAGCTCGCTTGGATTCACGGAGCAGCACTGGGATTTGTATCTAATTGTGCTCATGGACGGTTCTGATGCAGCATTCGTTTGAGCCGTGTTTCCGTGGATGGGCAGATTTGTCACTCTTCAGTCAAGGCCTTTTCAAGTTTTCACTTACTTTTTAATTTTAGTACTTCTGTATGTTTTTCTGCTGTGTTTGGGGAAAAAAAAAACCCAACAACTTGTTGTCAGATTTTGCAAGTACAGCTTGATGCAAAGGCAGAAATCTCTGCAGAGTTTTTGCTGGGTGTTTTGAGGAGCTTAAGCTCCATTTTTCCACCAGCAGCCACGTGGATGACTCTAAACTTTGAACTTCCCGTGTCACGTTCTAGAGCCGTGCACATGCCCTGAGCTCACAGTGGAGCTTAGGTAATGTTTATGACTGAGTTCTGGTACTTCTTCCTAGAAGGTGAATATTTAGGGGCTGATAAATGCCACATGGCCAAACACCGTGTGTCTGTGACACCACCCTAGATTTACTCCTCCACTTTCTGTTTGTGTTGTGTAGCTTTACAAGATAAAATAAGCCTTATATACGCTCCTTACTAGATCAAGAGAGGTGTTGGGATGTTTATTATAAGAAGGTGGGCATGTGGTAATGCTTAGGACGTCAGTGCTTTTGTCAGACTAGCAGCTCGTTCTTGGATGTGGACCAAGGGGAGTTAGACTGAAGGCCATCCAGCTCACTGTGCTGTCTCTGAAAAGGTGAAGTGATGGGTGCTTATGGAAGGAGTGCGAGGGAAAAGAGCATGCCTTCTTTTAGCATCTCTCTGTTAAACAATGCCTTAAGGAACACCCTGAAACGACTTTTTAAAAAAGTCTGCTGGAACGTCAGGCAGAAGACTTAATTATGGCTATTATCCAGCTGCGGTAGAATTTGCTGCTTTCCCTTGACAGTCAGTCTAGAATTCCTGTTTTATTTAGTAGGCTGGAAATAGAAACTGGGCACTTCTGCTGTGGACACCAGCTACCTGGTACCTCCTTTTTAGCCTGTAATTACGTTAGGGTCATGTCCATATTGCGTGTCCTGTCAGTGAAGTGTTGCAAGACAGTGCGTAGAACTGCCATGCTGAGGTTTCTGTTGTTCCTGTAAACAGTAGTAGGCGGGCTTGTACGTAGTGCTTTTGCTTTCCATTACATCTACAGGAGTGGCTGCGCCTGTTGAAAAGCTTTGGGGCAGTTGTTCACATCTGTTTGGACAGTCTGTGTAATAATCACAGTTACGGTGTTCTGGCCAGTAGCTGTGCAGTATGTTAACATAAACATGTTCACAATTGTGCGTCACTTGGTAGGAAGTACTGCCCTTGGATGCATTTGTAAAACAAGACAAAGGGAACAACCATGACTCTCAATGATGTCGTTTTAGTCAACTTGCTTGATACTTGGCATTGTTACTTTTGATTAAGGGAGAGGGAACTTCCTGACTCTCATTGATGAAATGGAAACAGACATCTCATCCAGTCTTACTTGGAATTCGTCATTTGCTTAATTTATAGTGTAACAGTAAAACAGTTCACAGGTACAAACTAAAAAATTGTCATTACTTACACTTAGGAAACAGCTTTATGGACCAATATTATATCTATTATGAAAGTAGCATCACAATTCTCTCTTTAAAAAAAACCAAAACAAAAAACCCAAAACTTAAATTATATATGCCAAGCACACAGTGAAACAGTTTGAGATGGAGCTTTATCTGTGAATATGGTTGGTGTCTCTCTCCTCTCCCTTTTTCCTCAGAAAGAAAAAAGGCACCCAAACACAAAAATCTTTAAATTGCACTGAAGAGGATTTGACCAAAGGCATTCAGACCATTTTAGTGTGGCCTTCTGACTAGCCATATAAATACTGAATTATGTTACAGCTGGATTGCTAGTTGAATTTATCTAGTAGAATCTTTACCCTAAAGCTTATAATAGTTCTTTTCTGTTTGCCTTTTTCAGTCTTGGTCTGTCTTCTTTGGTTTCAAATCTTTGATTTGAGGCCTAAGAAGGATTTTTGTTTAGACAGGACACGACTAGAAATCTCCTGTGCCCATGCTGTTGTCCAGCTGTTGCCTGTAGATCTTTATTAGTGGCTGGAGGAAGCAAATGCATGGAGCTAAGGAGCTGTCATTCCCTTCTGCTCTGCTTATTCTGCCGAGTCAGTTGTCTGGATAACAGTCCCGAAGCTCCATCGCACAAAAAGCGAAGGCAGGAGTAGGTTGATTTCCATAGAAGTAATCTGAAAACCCTTTGAGGGGAAAAAATGTATCGTGTTAAATTAAGATGATTCCTGAGTTTTCCACCTTTGATTTGCACATTGAAAGACCTTTGAAAAAGGTTGAACCTGTGTCTCGGGAACGTGCAGCGCCTCTTCCCGATCGCCAAGGGTAACATTAAGGCAGTGCGTTTTCAAATGGAAAGAGTGCTTTTCCGCATGTGAGGGGCACTTCCTCCCATGGTGTTTGCTGTCTGACTGCTGACTCTTGTGTTCATAGGTGACGGGGCACCTGCTGCCAACTATGGCTATACCAGTAGTGGATACAGTGTTTATGAAGAAGAGAACGAAAGGTTAACGGAAAGTCTGCGCACCAAAGTCAGTGCCATTAAATCGGTAAGTGTTTAATCATAGGGGTGTCATCACACTGATAGGATTGAATTGTATGGACCAGGGAAGCAGTAGACTTGGTTTAAAACATAAAATAACTGGGGTTTTTTTAGCTAGAGGTGCCCTTTTTTGCTGATCTTGAGGACAGCCATGGTGTTACTTACAGCTTACTGTCCCTGCAGAAGCTAGGAAGTTAGAGTTTAGGTCAGTAAGCCTGCTCAGGTTCATTTAAGAAAATGGACTACTTGTTTTTGGTGTTATTGTGGCTCATCGCAGATGCACAGAATGGTAGTTCCAAGAGAAGATTCTCATTTCACACATTCACAGAGTGGAAGGGGTTGGAAGGGACCTCTAGAGATCATCTAGTCCAAACCCCCAAGTGGATACCGGCTTCGGCTCTATCTGCTGATAAATCTGTAATGTGGAAACAGTTGTTAGAAATAGCATGCCAATATACTCTGAAAGGGAAATCTGTTCTTTTAATGGTTCTGATTCTTTCCAGAGATTGAGGACTTCATTCAGGCAAGTCCAACTGAAATACAGCTCTGTGATTAAAATTGTGTGGGGTTTTTTTCTTAACCACTGAAGATTTTTTTTTTTTTTAATACATTCTTAGTAATAGGTGCTGTTTCTGTGTATGTAGTACGAGCCTGTGAATTCTTAGGCATAAACTCATTCAAATTCCTATTGCTAATAATGTCCTGTTGCTTAGAAGTAATTTGTTTAGTCTCGAGTAGAAAATAAAACGTTAGGTTGAAGTTAAGAAATTATCCATTTAAATGTTTTAGAGTAAGGTAAGGAGGTGAAAAGAAAAGCTTTGACTTTTGTTACAGAATTTCATTTTGTCTCCCCTTCTCTGGTATGTTGTATTTCAGATCAGTCTCCCAGGGTGTGTCTACAGCGTGGTTCTTAGTGCCCCACGGAGTAGCACATGCACTCTTTCTGCAATTGCATCTTTTAGTGCAATTGACCTTTAGTGTAATGACTTTGGAGTGTGGAATAGCTTCTTCCTAGAAGCCTCATATTTCACTCTTGAGGATAGATTGTGGTGAAAGGCAGCAGGAAGAAATAATCAGATTTACCTTGTGTCACAAAACCCATGGGGTTTGGCTCATCCAAAGCCTGGGGGCCTGGAGCACGTTTTTGTTCCTTCTAGGAGTTGAGCTGGTTGTTCAGGGCCAGTGTGGTAAGAACTTTATGGAGAAAGAGCTTCTAAAAAGCCTCGGTGTGGGATCACCTCCCTGATTTGACCCTGACTTGACTTTCTGGATTGGCCTTGGACCTGTCTGATAGCTGTGGATGTGGTGGGTGATCACCAGGCTGGGCCTGACCCTGGTTACTCTCTGGGCTGGCCGTCACTTGCATATGTGGCTTGGCCTCCTTGTCCTGCTGTCCCCTTGCTGTTTCCCAACGCAGAGTAGAGAAGGAATAGACAAGTTCAGGAAAGAAAATCCCATTTACAGCGTCGCAGCAACTTGTCAGAAGCGATGTGTTGGCAGGTCACAGGTATCAATTCCAGCAACACTGAGACAGAGAGAGTGCTCATGGTCCTCTCTGCTGTGTGCCGGTAGTTTTAACAGTTCTTCCAGGAAATGGATAATTGCTACTTAGACTTGACCACGTCTTTAATTTTTGAAAGTCTGTGCGATAATTCTAATAATGCATTCTCTGGAAAAGGGGAGGAGGAGCATTGCATACTTCTGTATGCAATCCACC
>NW_010274796.1:0-3697 GCF_000690775.1 Eurypyga helias | reverse complement strand
CGTACAGGAGGACGATTCAGTGCCACGAATCGTGGCACACGAGCAGTCTCACACGAGCAGTCCCTGTTTGCACAGCCACCCTGTTGAAATCATCCCCCTGATGAGGATGGCAGGGCTGAAACTCCAGGAGTTACCTAACAGACGGATAAAAGATCCAGACGGGATCCTTAGAGCGTGGGGCACACTGTTGCAGCGCTGTGGGTTTTCTGCATTTGTGTGGCCTGTTAATCTTCTTCTAGAGGAATGACATTTAAATTGCCATGTATTTCCTCCCACCACCACCCCCAGTACCTCTCCAAAGGAAACCACTGCTTTGCCTAAGGAATTGAAGTTGTCTTTGTCAGAAGAGGTTCTTAGTTTCGTCGTTATGATTCTCTAACTGTCCTGTATCCAGTGCTGTTTCTCCTGGTATTAGCAGATAAGTGCCTCTGGTTTATGTTATTAGTTCAGGTGCCAGCATGCTTAAGCAAATAAGCTTCGAGGGATCTTAGCTGAGCAGCAAGAAACCGACTCGAGCATTTGCATCTGTGTCACGGTTAATCTGCAAACATTAATTTGGATAATAAGAGTAATGTATGCATGGAGAACTAGGCATCAGCTCCCAGGTCTGAGGGTATATTGGTGAAACATCAGGGTAAGGGCAGTATTTTTGATTTTTTTTGAGGAGTGATTCATATCTTTGAGTGGCAGTCTTCCTTCCAGTTCCACCACCTTCTCTGTTACCCTGAGAAAGCCCACATGGAATTTCTGATAAAAGAACAAGAAAATCAGAGCAAAAATAATGTAAGAAATTTTTTGTTAGGAAGAGGAATTTCACTGGAAGAATCAACCAAGTTTTAGGGGTTTGTGTAGGTGACGTTAGTTCTAAAACTTCCCCTTTTACATGTTTTTAATTCTGAAATGTCCTTTTTTCCCCACAGTTATCTTCTCTGTGTTTCTATTTCTATACATAGCATGAAGCGTTATTGTTAGTCTGTAAGCTGTACTGCTACAGAGCTGTACATTTAAGTTTGTAGCATAGGTGAAAGGCTGTGGTTGATTTATCCTCGGTCCTTGCCCGAGCCACCTGAGTCAATAAGGCTCAGCTTGAGAGAAAACTGTTCATTATTTCTGGGTTTTCTCTTCAGACATAGGTAAAAGATGTGTCTATGGATTTTTTAAGATCAGGCCTTTCCTTGGCAAGACAGTTGCCTTCAGTTTTGGGGTGGGGAAATTCCCTTTCCCCCTGCTGTCAGATTGTAAAGGGAGTGAGTCCGGAAGGCTAGAGCTACTTCTTATAGCACATGTATAGCTTAACCCCTGAGACTTTCCATAAAACCAGTGTGATGCCCAAGTACTGATACCAGCCAACATGGTTCTTGACCCAGGAGAGAGATACTGACCAAAGATGAAATTTGGCAGAAAATGGAAGTTAACCTGTGCATTATCAAATACATGATGAAAGTCTGCATCGGCTTGCCATTATTCATATTTTAGTCTGTTGACCACTTTGTCCTTTTAAATTAGTACTCAAAGGCAGAAGAAATTAAAGCCTAGGAATAAAAGCCTCGCTTATCTCAAAATTTTCACAGCTTTCCTGGTTACACACATACTCTGCGAGGTGAGCATTGCTTCAGGAGTCAGTGGGGTACTGAGAAACAGACTATGCACTTCACTTAAGAAAATATTTTTCTACCCCATTAGTTGCCAGTTTATTGCAGCTGACCTTTACTTTCCTTCCTGTACTTCCAGGGACTGCTCTGAACCCTACTGACAGAGGGTTTGGCTGAAAGGTGGTGTGGCCTTGAAATCTCTTCCTTGATTCATACCTGGAGCTAGTGATAAATGCAGCCTGAATATTTAATATTTATTTTCCTTTTAAAATGACATAATTTTTGGAAAAGTACTTTTATTATTGGCAGTTGGGCAAAACTGCTTCTCGTTCTGTAAGTCTTTTGACATGTATATGGCAACAAATCAACATAACATAGCCTAGTAAGCAACTGCTGGTGTTACTCATTGTCCATCACAGCTTTTGGCTTTATTTGCTTGATTGGTATTTCATTGCTTGTCATTTCCTGTGAGAAATTGCTCAGCAGTTCCTCTATGGCTCTTACTCAGATTCATAACATTTAAGAATTGTATGCAAATATTCTGAATAAAACCTTTGCTTGATGACACAAAAGATGTTTCAAACTCAGTTGTCTTTTGACAGAAAGACAGAAAACTAAGCCACGCCTCTTTTGGAAAGAAACATCCTGTTAAGTTGCTGACATTAATCATGCAGGAAACAATGGGCTCTGAGAAACTAATGAAAAATTCTTTGGAGATGCTTTGTGTAAAAACTGTGAGGTTTTGCATGATAACACTGTTTTTACACAAAGATAAAGCTAATTTCATAAAGCAGTCTGAATAGATAATCATCAAACAGCTGCAATAGTGAGGAAAGGCATTAACCACACAAAACTTTCTGATTAGATTAGATTTTCAGTTACTGAAAACTGTCTGCTAATTTCTTGTTTGACTTTTAGTATCTCAGAATCTGTAATATATTTGTGGAATCATAGAAAAATCTGTATGGAAAAGACCACCAAGTGTCGGTCAATGAACTTGTTGCTTGTGGCCAAGTAAGTAAAAGTAATTTTAAAAAGGAGGGAGCAAACCAGAACACAACAGGCAAGAAGTTGGTGTATGACCTTTCAGATTGTCGTGGTTTAACTCCAGCTGGCAACTAAATGCCACACACACCCTCCCTCCCCGGTGGGATTGGGGAGAGAATCAGAAGAGTAAAAGAGAGAAAACTCATGGGTTGAGATAAAGACAGTTTAACGGGTAAAGCAACAGCCCTGCACAAGCAAGGCAAGAGAAGGAATTCATTCCCCACTTCCCATGGGCAGGCTGCTGCTCAGCCATCCCCAGGAAAGCCGGGCTCCATCATGTGTAACGGTGACGTGGGAAGGCAAACGCATCAATCTGCACCTCCCCCCTTCCTCCTTCTTCCCCCAGATTTACATGCTGAGCATGATGCCATGTGGTCTGGAATATCCCTGTGGTCAGTTGGGGTCAGCTGTCCTGGCTGTGTCCCCTCCCAGCCCACTCACTGGTGGGGTGAGAGGCAGAAGAGGCCTTGTCTCTGTGTCAGCACTGCTCAGCAGTAACGAAACCAGCCCGGTGTTACCAGCACTGCTTTCAGCACAGATCCAAAGCACAAGCCCCCACCCCAGCTACTGGGAAGAAAATTAACTCTACCCCAGCCAAAACCAGTACACAAATCTCAGGAAGAGAGGAAGAAAACCCACCATCAAGCTAAACCCAAACAACATGCAAATTGTGGTGGCCAAAAAAAAGGAGTTAAAAATCAATGACCAAATCAGTTATGTGCTATTTGGGCAAAGGAAATTGTTTTGCTGTTCTTAATATTAGAAACTGTGTGGGTTGTTTCTTTTTCCTTGCCTCTAACTTAAATTCTTTGTATCTGCAGTTTTGGCCCTTTCCTCTTGTGTTCCATCCATCACGGGCACAGGGGACTGCTTATTTTTTTCCTCAGTCCAACAGCCTGTGACCTAACAGACGGCTGTTGGAATGTCCAATCCTTGCTCTTCTCTTCAGGCTAAGCAGGTGCTTTCTTTCAGCTTTCTGATCTTCCAGTCACTCTTGTACATGTACTGCATAGGGACATTTCATTCCAACCAGAAGTAGAATCACAGAATCACAGAAT
>NW_010274795.1:6459-13106 GCF_000690775.1 Eurypyga helias | reverse complement strand
GGGGTAACGGTTGGACTGGATGGTCATAAAGCTCTTTTCCAACCTAAAAGTTTTTATGATTCTAACACCTCTGGGTTTTTTCAAAACTTCTGCTTGAAGGGCATTTGTTCTTACACTCACCCCCCCCTTTCAAGTATCAGTTCTTACTCTTGAAAATTTAACTGCATGTCTTGCAAATGGCTCCATTGGAGGGGACTGCCAGAGGCTTCGTTTGCTACTGCTGGGAGTTTCAAGAAAGGTAGAAGCTGAAACACTTCATTCCTTCTAGTTGTTTGCAGAGCTGCTATTTACCGTTGCTTAAAAAGAAGTGTATTCACATATATGCCAACTTCCATTCATAAACTACCTGCAGAAAACCAGGCACAAGGCAATTTTCTGTCATCGTGATCAGTTCCTGCTTTCAACATGGCTGTTGACTTCACCAGGACTCTTCAGCAGGGAGAGAGACACTTGGTTCCTTGTAGTCCATGACACAGAAATGCTAACACCATGATACACAGCTGACAGAAGTCACCAAGACCAGCCCTTCTCCCACTTTTAGGTGGATACCCAGCTTTTTCTCTAATAATTTGTCCTGCTACCTTAATGCTACCTAATTTGTCCTCCTGCCCTTATCCCCTACCCCAGATCTCCTTCCCGTGCTGCTCTGTGTGCTAGGACAGCTCTGTGGGGGCAAATGTTGAGCTAAAGGGTAAGGCATTTTAGTCCATGATCTAGACACTTACTAAACCAGAATGTCTTTGTTAATCCAACAGAGCTGCCTATCTTCTGCTAAATGGAAATATCCTCATTAGTCTACCAGCTCTTCTGAGAAGACTGAGTAAGTGGCTCCAGAAGGTTTGAGGACTTTGAGGAAGGAGCATCAAGCCAGAAACTGCAAAGTCTTAGTCCCAGATTACACAGGGTGATGGTGTCAAAGAGGGGGACTGACCCAAGGGGATAACCAAACCCGTGTCCTTGCTGTAGCTCATGGATGTGGTGCCCTGGCAAAGCTATGGACAGCCAAACACCCAGCTGAGGGGCTTCATCTCTGCTGGCACTGGATGCAAATGTCAGTCCTCAAAGGTGAGGAAGACCCTGGTGCCGATGGTTTAGCATATACCCAGAGCATGCACCAACATGGAGCTGTGCCAGCGAAGAAAAAGCTACACCTCTTTCAGGTCCTCTGGAAAATCCATGGACATTCACACCTGTGAACTGTTTCCCTGCAGGAACAAATAAGTAGGGGGATAGGGGAGTTGTTGTTATTTGGGTTGTTGGGGTTTTTTTAAGGATTGTATAAAAGAACACGTTTTCTACAGAAGACTTCTGGATGAAAAGCATTAATCATTTTCCAGTTTGTTTTTAGAAGCTCTAAACCACCCAATCTCTACTCCTATTTGCCAGCAGAAGAGAAGAGGATATTTTCCAACTACAGAAACATGGGCAATAAGGCACTCAGCCTCGTAACGATGTTGCCAGGGGTTATATTCTTAACAGGCTTGGAAAGTACACTCCCATCATGAAGTAAGTATTTAATTTCCATTTTATTTCTTCACGTGGGTTTGGATTAACTGTGACCTACCCTCAGAAAAAAACCACACTCCTCCTACAAACTTGGGTTTCTACACTACTTTGAAAAACAAATGAATCATCCCTGCTTTTTCCTGCTACTGTCTGGTTTTACTCTGATTCCGCTAGATGTGACCACTTTAGACTATTTTATGCAATAGTTTATTTAACTTTTCTTCTCTATAGTGTCTTGATCTGCTCACCTATATCTTTTATAAAAATACTGTATATTGGAGCTTCATCACCACGCTGCAGGAGAGCACAGATCGATTAACATTTACTCATCAGCTCTTTCAAGCACCAGGTTAAGCCAGAAAAATCCAGGAGTCCTCCTGCCACGCTTTAATCTCCATTTGTGTTTCTAAATGTTCATTAGCTTGGGGATGAGAGATCATTACGGAATCACCGGCATTCCCGTGAGATACGGAGGTTGCAGGTATGGCTCCAGGGTGTCCCTCTGGGGTATCTGCCCACCAGAGCAGGACATGGGGAGAGCTGCGGAAGGATGGCACCGTGTGTCCACCACACACCTGATACCTACAGGCAGCGCGTGGATGGGAGTGCACAATCCCCGGGAGCACGCAGAGCAAACAGTATCGCAATACAAGTACAGGGACTCCACCTCCGACATGTCAAGGATTGGGAGAATACGCTTTAGGGAGAGGCTACCTCTCAGCACAATTTAGGTAAAAAACATCTAAAATTAGTTTCTTTGGGCTTCCTGGAGATTACAGCTTTCCAACACCTTTGCTACACAATTTCCCAGTAACATAGCATAATTCTTACTGAGTCACAGCTTAGGCATTAGTGACAACAGCCATCAGCAATGCCCAATGAAAAGCACAACTCCTCTGAAAACTAGCGGAGGGTCCCAATTCCTCCAGTTTCGATATCCCACCTCTGCCTGCTCCCAGAGAGGGCAACAGGTCCCACAGAGGACAACGGGATGACAGCAGAGGCAGGGAAAGAAACAAAAGGGCAAGGAAGAGAGGGAGAGAGGAGAGGAAGCAGTGGGGAATAAAGAAAGTGTTTGACCTGGCAACTTGCTTTAAACCTTGATAAGCCAAGCCGAGCTCTCCATCTTCATTGAGATACCCCCAGTCCTCAGTCTTGCTAGAAATAAAGGACAGAAAAAGGAAACAAGAGGACAGAGAAAGACAAAAGGTCAATTGCAATAGAAGGGGGAAAGGTGCAGCACCCTTACAATTATTTTTAGCTTTAAACCACAATTTATTACACTGTATTCCCTCTCTTCCACCATGGTGAGAGAGAACCATGCCCTGGCTGCACCCCATACAACACCACCGGCTAGTAAAGCTTCTCCTCCTCCTCCCCCAGCTATGAAACTTGTGCTCATGCAGCCCTTTCCTCCCTGAACCACCACAACTGACATGGGAACCCAAAATTCTTCAGGTCGGAAGGGACCATTGGAGATGACATTTTTTTTTACCAAAAAGCCCGACTCCTGGATGTCAGAGCCTGAGCTTTTGTTTCTGTATGGCTGAACTGTTTTCCATACGATTGCAAGGAAAATTCGGCAAGTCCCCACCACACCCTCAAATCCACATTAAAAGCTTATGCTTAGAAACCGGGGAGGAGAAACAAGGACTAAGAGAGATAAATGAGAGAGCAGAAGTCAGCACGAGGGATAACGAGAAGGTGTCCTAACACAGACATTTTAAAGACAAGTTTCTCTATTTCCTTCCTCTGCAGCAACTTCCACTGGTCTAAAAGAAATTCTCTTCCTTCAGTCAAGGGTGTCCTCAATCACCCAGTCAAACACATCAGCTCTTCCTCAGAGCAGCCTTTGGTCAAAGCACTCCTAGGGTGTGTGAAAACAAACATCAAATCTCCTCTGTACCCACCCAGGCAGAAAAATGCCCAGAAAAGTCTCATTTCACTTTAATACTGCCAGTTTCCTTTTAACAGGTGGGGTTCTTTTTACGTTATAAGAGGCAAGAAATTAATTTATCTTCTTTAATGAGGTGTTGAACACATTACAAATGAGTGATGGGAGCTGGTCAACCTGCCAGAAACACTTGCTACAACGAGGTTTTAATTGGCTTTGATGTGAGAGTTTGAAAACAGTTTTTCTTTTGGGAAATAATAATTAAAATATTAGCAAAAAAAAGGTCAACTAATACAATTGCAATTTCAGAATAAAAAGAACCAAGCTAGTAGCCATCTCCTGTTTTGAAATGAGATGTAGCAGATACCATTTCCTGGCAAGGAAAGCGTTGCATATTTAAGTGTAAAAGCTCAACACACAAACTTTATACAGCAAATTTTCACACAGGAAAAGCAGTGAGAGTTGTGGTGGTGCAGCACTACCACAAAAGGATGCAAGAAGTGTCTCACTGCTGCAGACAGCTGGTACATCCCTTCCATTCTGGTGTACGAGCATAGCATTTCTCAAGACTAGCAAACATTTTGGGCATTAACATTTGAAAAATTCATCTGTTAAAGCCATATGTATGAATTTAAATCAAAATCTTATTTTTACACATATGTAGCAGCCTTCCAAAAGGGTCTGTAGGTGGACAGATACAGTTCATTGGCCTGATTTGGGTCAATTTGTTATTAAGGCTTTTTTTTTTTTTTAGTTCAGATAATCCTAATAGAACATGTATTTAGGCACTGAAAACCAAGAAAAAATCCAGGAAAGATCCTCACTATTTATTACATATCAATAACCTGGGAAATCTCACAAGATGAGAGCATTCAAGAGATGCATTCTCTGGTACAACTTCAGAAATAGAGCTTTTCTTCCTTTTTTAATTATATGCGTTGTGGTAAGTGTGGAAAAAGCAGCTCAAGAGGGTGCCATCACATTAAGATAAAACCACCCTGGGAAATAAACATTCAGCCTGTGTTCATCAACACGGCACTGACTTGGAAATACTGAGATCCCCTTCTCCCAGAAGTTCATATTGACCAAGACATGAAAAGTCAATAGGGGTCCTTTCCAGTTAATTTGATTAATTAGTCTGTGCCATAACCAGCACATTTCTAAAATGCTGGGTAAATCCTTCTCTCAAGGCTGATGAGAGTTGAAAGGTCTCGTTCCTCCTTTAAGCTTATTTTGGAGGTATGGGTGTGTGAAAGCAGCTGGTGACCCACAGTTGGAAAAATTCCTTCATGAAAGGGAGAGAAATTTCTGCCCAAATGCCTCCTGCCCCTCCTCCATGTCAGAGGTGCACGTACACTGAGCCCCAGAGATGTTAATTTGAGCCTCTTCAGATAATTATCATCTCTTAATAAAGAAGAAGGGGCATTTCATTTTCAAACACAGATATGAGCTTTTTTTTTCTTTAATTAAATGGAAAATTAATACATGTCACAGATTAGATATAAGACAGAGTGGGAAGTAGTGATAAGAGGCGACACATTGGAGGGTGGTTAGCAGAGATATGAGCCCTTTCCATGTGATGGCCTCTTCCAGCTGCAAAAGCACCCTCCACGTGAGGCTAGCATCAGTCTTTGCTCTGCAGCGTGGATGCACGTAGGACTTATCCAGCAGAGAAAAAAAAAAAAAAAAAAAGCCACGTACACTACAGAAATCACTTGGAAGTTATCACAGAAGTTAATTTCAAAGACTAAGCCTGATCTGCTTTGAGCTGCCAGGTTATTATCTCCAACATCATCACCTGGTCTTTTGTTGGCTATACATTTCCCCCAAGATCAAACAGGCTTGAAAGAAAGATCCCAAGAACTGAAACAGGGAGCAAAAAGCCTACTTAGCTTTACATTCAGTTATTGAAGCAGAAAATTAGCTGGGAACTAACTTGATGCTTTTCCCTTTAGCAGTTGAAAGTCAGCAGAAAAGAAAAAAAAGGGGAAAAATAAGAATAAAGATGAGTTCACTGCATTTATATTATAAGGGGCTGCTTTTTAATTCAAACTTCCCCTTGACCTGGCATCAAAGGGCTTTCTCCCGAGAGTTATATGGAGAAAGAGAATCACTAACCTGCATGGGCAGGGTTAGCAGCACATGGAAAATTTTCCTGTTTTCCTCTTGCTGTATTTAAAAATCCTGGATTATATAGACACAGAGTGAATAAAAGGTCTATGTCCCACCACAATAAAGCCATGTGTCATCCCCAGCCTAAAAAGCAAAGACAGGATGACTTCAAGCTAGGAGTGACCCATGGGTGGACCATCACATCGGTAAGACTGGACTGGCGGAAGAGCATCCACCTCTGTTGGAAACCACCCGGAGAATGAGAGGTGTCAGGGTAAACAGAAATGAGAGTGCTTCTTGCAGCACAGGTGGGAGAAAAAGTGGCTCGTGCTTATTAATCCTACTTCAGAACGTCAATCCCACCAGGACAGCTTCACATTAAAGTATTTATTGATCAAGACTAGAATGAGAAGGCAGTTTTATTTCTCATGCTGACACTTTGATAGAGAGCTACATAAGTACAAATGAAAATTTGTGCTGGGGGAGGAAGTGTTAATTTATATCGATGAATACGATAATCCATGCTCCCTGAGCATTTGTTTTCATCTGTTTCCTTGCCATCGACTCCCGCCTACAGTTTATAAACCAATCCAATATACAAATAAATGCACAGGAAACCATATAACGGGGAAGCTGGTGGTGATTAACGAGCCTTGGATAAATCACTGCAGCAAATCAGGGCGATAGTATGCAGAGCTACTGTAGTACAAGAGCCAAGCTCCAGCCAAGCTTCATATGAGAGGTAAACAAAAGAGGCAATAGAGCCTGGAGACTGCGGATTTCTCCTCTGAAATCTCCAGAGGCCAAAAACCACCAAGGTCTGATGCCATGAGGTTCCTAAATTGCAGCTCACCCATACAGTTACAAGGTAAGACATCAGTACTCTCGCAGAAAATGAAATTGCTGCAGCTTTTTTTTTTTTTTCTTTTTTTTTACAATTTCCGCGTGTGATTCCATCCTCCCGCAGAAGTCAAGTCTGGAAGCCCGAATGGCTGAAGAAGGACCACAGCCTCCCCGTAGGCTGAGTTATAGAGGGCAGCACACATCCCAGGATGGCCAAATTTGGGAACTAGTGATACAACCCATACACATATATCAGACATGTGCCCTGTGAAAGCAGCCACCCTTACCTTGA
>NW_010274795.1:0-6416 GCF_000690775.1 Eurypyga helias | reverse complement strand
TGCACACTGGAAAATCCAGTTTAGGGAATAAATGTCTGTGCCTGATTTCACATCCCACAGTAGTCTGTACAGCTGCAGGAGAAAGTTGGAACAAAATCCGAAGAAAGCCACAGGATTCATTAAGTGACCAAAAACCACACCTTGTGATAGGAAGCACACTGAGCCACACTGATTTACTGACAAAAAGGGATGTTTAAATCAATCTCATCACCCCTACTGCAGAAGGGGCAGGAACTTCATCAGGAATTTCACTTCAGAAAAGAAAATATTCAATGGCAACAAGCTGGAAAAAAACTCAACACTGGTTCTGATGCAGCCAAACATGATGCCCAGGCGAGAAACCGGTATCGTGAGTGTCAGGAACCCCAGAAGTCCCTACTCCTCCAGGTACCCAGGCTGAATTGAAAGCTGGCAGTACTAGTGTGGGACCTCTCAGTCCACCCATCAGGGTTTGACACTACGTTTAAATGCAATGCATGTGGAACCCAGCCCTCCCAGCACACCCCTCTCTGTACTCACACATCAGAGATCTCCACAGGTTCTCCTGGGGCTTTCCCAAGAAGAAAACAGATGCAAATTCAGAAAACCCAGCCGATACTATGACAGGAATTTGGGGGACATACAGCACAGACATGATGACCAAATTTGACCATACAGCTATATATACACTTAAATTTGCATACGAAAGCGCTAAGTACCTCTTCACAATTTTTCATACTGCATTCAGAGATGGTGTGCCTTTGCTCATATTCACACAGGTATGTATAAAATACTAATTAAGTCAAGTCATGGTCTTGACCAGTCTGGACTGCTAACACCCTTCTGCAACCAGTTTTTAAAGTGGTAAAATATACTGTGTTATTAAAAGCCATTAATCCACAGTGATTAGTTCTTCCGACTAATTTGCTGAATGCAAATTATTTAGGAAAAAAGCCTCAAATATCTCTGTTTGTCAATAGAAAAGGAGATGAGCATTCAATTTCCTTGCAATAAAATAAACATTTATTTTACATATTATCTTGCTGTTTAACCCATGTAATTTTCTCTTCCTGCAAGACAGTACTTTTTATTTGTTGTCCTCCTGGATAGCTGCAAAGATTGGCTGAATGTCTCGCAATATAAGCCTGTTGTTACTGTAAGGACAAACCCGTGTCCACAATATTAACCCTTGCTATGGGAAACCTGTAATCAAACTAATGTTCCGAGTCTCAGGAAGAAAACTCATGCAAGAAAACCAATAATATGGGCACTGCCAGAGAATACAGTGTGGGTTCATTAGGTCAGTTCACCATCCCAGGCTTTTGCCTCTGGGAAAATGAGAGGGGAACCATGTTGTCTACCCAGCACAGCACGAGGACTTACTTGAAATAAGTTAAGTCCCAAATATAAGCCAAATCCTAGTGTTCGTACTATTTATGTACTGGAAGCAAAGTCAAAATCCAGTTTTGCTCGCTTCCATGTTGGCTTTTCTACCTGCCCATTATCTCCCCTCCCTTGGGGACACACTGCCTCAAAGACGAGGGCTCCTCACCTGCTACAAGACCTGCATCTTTGGTACCACCTTTATGGCCTGGCCCTGGCCCAACATCCTGAACACAACCCAGTAGCTGGTAACTCTCCAAAATATTTTATTAATTTTGGTCTGGATCTCACATTTTGGCCAGCCCCTCTCACTTCTGTAATAATTTGGGCCACACTTACCAGTTTTTCTCACCCATCCCCTCGTAGGCTTCAATTGCGTCCTCCTGATCCATGTGCTTTTCACTGTCCGGACAGCTGGCATCGGTGATGACGTTTTCCTAAATTCAACATGCAAAAAACAGCAGCATGATATCCTGCACACCTCCCCCTGTCTGCGGTTCCCGATGCCGAACTCCCAGACATCCTTAAGAGAGCTTCTTCGGGGCATCCACCAGAATAGAGAGTTTCCATGAATTCATACACATGCAAACAGACAGAAGCAGCGATTATGAGGTAGAAGGAGAACACACTGAACCTGGGAGGGAGACTAGTGGGGTGTGTGCTCTGAAATAAAATATAACAAAACCTCAAGGAATGGTAAGACAGTGAATTAAAAAGCCCAAGTGAGAATTTGCAGAAAATATGCTCTTCCATCAAGAAGGCTCTAAAGAAAGCTCTCAAACGACCGATGGGACAGCCTCTCTTCTTGCCTACATGCCAGCAGGAACACATTACAGTGAGGCGAGGAGAATCTGGTCCAGAAGCTCTTTTTCCCCATCCCATTACCTTGCAGAATAAGCCAGTTGTCACAAAGCATCACTGGGAACATCTCAGACCACCACACCTTGGTGCAGGGCTGGAGAAGTTCTTCCTTGGCGTGGGATGGCTAGGCCTCACCAGGTATGGGGTCAAGCACCTTACAGCAGTACAGACCACCATGGAACATATATTCCTGGGCTATATCTTATCAATAGGCAGAATCCTGTAACCCCATAGAACTTCCCATGACCCCCCAGGAGTTACCTTGCCACCCAGAGCCTACCAAAGTAGACATGGCATCACGCATGGCTCATGCATCATCATGGCTCAGCGACAGAACAGGAAAAAGAAAAGAAAATCCATTTTCCTCCCAATTACCATGTTCTTCCCCATCTCTTTTTGCTGGGCTGCCTTCATAATCTGTGTCCTCAGAATGAGCACCTCCTCCTTACGCACTTCCAACTCCTCGTTGGCAGATTTCAGCTGATTCAGTAAGATGTTGTAACTGTCCTGAATATCGTTGGATGAGTAGTTCTCGGTTGCTTGGTCTGCGATAGCCTTCCTCAGCTCATTAAGTTCCGTTTTCAGCTTCTTGTTCTCCGACTCCAGCTCTTGCCTCTGGAAAATACCAAGCCATTAACCAGTTTAGATAAACTGCCTTGGAGTGCCCATCCTTTTCTGAGACACCTCTAAGATAACTCAGTTACTGATGATCACAGACGAGTGATCAATTCATGGCAGGATCTGGATTTTGCTGCCTGTCCAGCCACGTGTGGCTTAAAAAAGATTTTTGCTGTAATCAGTAGCCTGTTGCCATTTAATAACAACACTACAGGATGACACAGGGGAGATTTTTTTATTTGCTGACATTATTTTTAAACACAAAAGCAACCCATCACAGAAGCCAAACATGACTGCTTCTTCTTCACCCCTTTTCCTTCTCAAACAAGAAATCACCAAAAACCCCACGATGTTTAACTCGTCTTTAATATTTATTAAATAAGGTGGAAGATGCTGATTTACATGACCCTTCATCATGGCAGGCATCCTGTTTGGTGACCTATGGCTGTGTGAATTCCCACTATAGCTTCTTTTCTCATACTTTTTGCGATACTGTACAAGTTAGATGCCAGCTGCTTCTGAATAAGTAGGCATGAGCATTGCCATGTTTGCCAAGAAAACTGGAGGGATTACTTATGCATGATAGTAGAAGACAGAAGAATAAAGCTCCAGCAGCTAAGACAGCCTTTTTTTCACTATTTCACCATGAAGCTCAGTTCACAGGTGGTAGCAACACATTTGGCAGCTCTTCACCAGCACCCAAAACCCACCCGGGACATCCAGCTGGGTCAAGAGCAGCTTTGCTCCTGCAGTTGGTACAACCCTTGTTATGGGTCACAGACAGGGAGGGAACCAGACTCCTGGGGTCCTGCTCACAGTCTGAATCCCAACAACCCACCTTCTCTTTGGCACCTCCATCGCCAGCTGTGCGTGGTGCCACCCAGGACTGCTTTCTCCTGTCCCCATGCACCCAGACCTCTTGGACAATGCTAAAACTCAACAGGAACACCATCCTACTATCACATGGCAAAACCAGAGATGTCTGCAAGCCAGCTGACAAAACCTGGGGTCTGATTGGGGTCAGCCTTCCCTAAGGCCCAACTGACTCCCACCTGGATTGTCTAGGGTCTGCAATAGTGCAAGCTCTTTCCTCACTGAGATCCAGGTGCCTCCCTGTCCTCACTGCCTTTTCACCCTTTCCACAGCTTTCTTGCATGATCTCTCTTATCTATGGGATATCTGCTTTGTTATCAGCTTTGGCTGAGGCAAGCTAAAGAATTGCAAAAAGGCGGGGGAGGATGGGAGCAATTTATACAGTGTGTAGCTATCACAGCTGTGTAAACCTCATTTCCATAAGAAACGAGCGCTATAATTATAAATCCTTACAAATTATAAATAGCATGCCTTATCACAGCAGAGGTGTGAACAGAATAGCTGATCTGACATCTGGACATACTCCTAGCTGAACAAACACCATCAGTAACAGAGCATAGTCAGGTACTTTATACCACCTATCAATTAAAAAAAGAAAAAAACCCACCAAAATAGGAGGATAAGAAATGCATTTGATCCAGAAATCCCTCCACATCCACACTGGCCACAGTGAAGCAGAGGGAGCATATGAGCCACTGTTTTTGTAGCATGAGTTTGAAAAGCGTGCACGGGGTGTGGAACCTGTACCAAATTGGGTTTTAACTCTTCTTGCCATGTGGCTAAAGCATCGACTCCCTCTCCACTATTTGCTTATCATACAGTAAAAAGAAAGCGATTAACTGCTTTTCTACACAAATGGCTGTCTGTGACTTTTGGTATTTGTTGGATAAGACCCCTGATTTTTTCTTTTTCTTTTCCTTCCTCCTCCTCCTATCTTTTTTTAAAATGGGTCAGCCACACTCACAGCTCCAGGGACTGGTTGTACCAAGCTGTGCCCTGCTTAGAAATGAAGCCAGGAAGATCAGGAAAGGAGGCTATAACCAACAACCCTGCTCTAAGAGCCCATGCTCTGGACTTCTTTCAAAGTGCACATTTAAATTAATTCCCTACTCATTTCTTGATGTGTTTCAGGTGTGGAGCAATGTTAAAATATCTCCAGATTTAGGCAAGATCCCTACAACCCCTGCCTGTACGCTCTTTTTGCGCCAGCATCAGTGATGGCAAAACAGAAGCTAAAATAAAGGGGTTTTAATATGGGGAGATCTCTGTTTGTCTGTGAGAAAAGCTATTTCTGCAGCATAGTCCAACAGTGCTGATTGATTTGACAAGTTACAGTCAGAACATCCTGAACTTGAACTCACACTTGTCCCAACAGAAACAGCGTTACGGAGGCATGAAAGGGGTACCCAAATCCTAAAAGTGACGGAAATAGCCTCACTCGTTAGGAGGGCGCTTATATAGCAGCGCTGGGTGAAGTTGGAGCTTGTGTAAATCAGAGATTAGCACTGCCATGACAGGAATTTGCCCTCTCTTCTATTTCTGGTACTTGATAGGAAAAGAAAATAAAATCCTCTAGAAAGAAGCTCATTTCATGTTAAGCTTCCAAGTCTAAGGGATGAAACAAACATCCCAGCTATGTGAAGACTGAGAAATCAACTCATGCATTGTGCTCCTGCTAGGAACACAGAGGCAGGGGGAGGACTTCATGGGGCTTTCACTCCCATATTCCCAGCCTGAAAATACAAGCCAGAAAACACATTTTTTGCTGAGAAACTTTTTGTTGTAGAGGCATCACTCAAGGATACATCTCCCACCAGGGAGATGTTTCACATTCCTACAGCCCTGCATCATGCCTAACCAAACACCTGCCTGGGATATTTTGGGACAGCTTCTACTGAAAATCCTTTGCAGAACCCAAGCCTGCATGGCTACCTGCTAATGCCCACCCCTTGTATTCTGCTCAAGGAGCACGTGCATGTCAAAACCATATTGAATAGGACTCAAAAGTGAACAGAAGTTGGTGAAGACTCAGGCCACAAAGTACTGAACAAGACCCAGAAACATCCTTAATTCCCCATCAAATTCTGGTCTTCAGCAATAACCATACTTGTTATGGTTTCTTTCTAAAATCTACCAAAGCCTTTCTGAAGTGGTTAATGAGCCTCAGTTTCCAAAAGGTAGTGCCTCAGTGGTGCACTAAAGCCAAGACCTCTTCCTCCTCCATAAGCTGGCATCTCACGGAACATTCAAGAGCATCCACAGGAAGAGTTTGCTACGTGTAAGCTTTTAGACACCTCAGCCGAATTCCCCAAGACTTTTTAAGGTGGCAAAAAGGAAAAATAAATCTAACTACACAAGACTGCTGCAGGAGCCAGTCACAGTATAAATATTTGAGATACAAATTAGCACGAGAAGTAGAGAGAACAGAGGAAGAGCTCTGTTATATTCACAGAAGCAGGTGTTGCAGGGCACAGAGGGAAAAACAACATTCAAAACGAGCAGTAAGTCACTCTCTTATTGCAGATAGACACTTCAGTCAGTGTCCTGTATTCAGCAGTGGGGAAAACACCAGTAAGCTGTATTCGTCTCTGTTTTTCAGTGGTTCCTCTCAGGCCAACCCACCTACAGGGAATGCAAAATCCTTTCCTTTGGGACTAGGGGCTCTGTACTGGGTTCGGCCAGGGAAGAGTTAACTCTCTCTA